>NW_007233137.1:76582-101223 GCF_000164805.1 Carlito syrichta
GAGGGGCCATCAAGGCTGCCCAGTCCAGGCCGTGCCTCGCTGTCCAAGTCCACTCTTGGCCTTCACACCTCTGTGCCTGAGCTCATTCTGTTCCTTCTGCCTGGAACTCCCTTGCCCAGCTTCCCAGTCCAACAAAATGTGATTCTCCTTTGAAGCCACACCTAAAGACTGCCCTTTCCTTATCTACTCTGAAAGTATGCATCATTTTAGCCTGTATGTCATTCTCTCATGTGTCTTTTTCCTTCCACTCCCACTAGCCTCTGAGCATTTTAAGTATGGGAGTTATGTTGCCCAGGCTGGTCTCAAGCCCTGGCCTCAAGTGATTCTCCTGCCTCAGTCTCCCAAAGTGCAGGGATTAAAGGCACGAGCCACCAGGCCGGTCAATGATAATAATTACAAGGGCAAGTTTGCCTTTTGCAGAGATCGCATCTCTACAAAAAATAAATAGATAAATTAGCTGGTCATAGTAGTATGCACTTATAGTCCTGGCTACCCTTGTGGCTGAGGTGGAAGGATTCCTTGAGAGCCCCGGAGTTTAAGGCTGCTAGGAGCTATGATCATGCCACTGCACTCCAGCCTGGGTGACAGAGTGAGACCCTGTCTCTAAAAAAAAGAAAGAAGGCCGGGCTCAGTGGCTCAGCCTGTAATCCCATGCTTTGGGAGGCCGAGGCGAGTGAATTGTCTGAGCCCGTGAGTTCAAGACCCGCCTGGGCAACTTGGCGAGACCTCATCTCTACAATAAATCAAAAAATTAGCCAGGCGTGGTAGCGCGCACCTGTAGTTCCAGCTACTTGGAAGGCTGAGGTGGCAGGATCGCCGGAGCACAGCAGGTTGAGGCTACGGTGGCCGGGAGTGGCCACTGCACTCTAGTCTGGGCGACTGAGTGACTTATTTTTTAAATAAGTAAAAAATAAAAAATTTAGAAAAAAAGAAAGAAAAAAGTGGGAGGTACGGTGGCCAATTCATCTTCAAAACCCCAAACTTCTCTAAAACGTGACCTGGAATCTGTCATAAACTGGAGGGGATGAGACTCTACCATAATTGCAAACAAATGAGTCTGTCTGCAAGTTTCATGGATGCTGGAAGAAGACAAGGAGATGCGGAAGAGACACCTGGATAAGAGAGAGAGGACCGTATTACACAGCAGTAGTAGTAGCCAGACAGCCAAAGTTTTTGCACCAGTTCCCTGAGCCCCAGTCCCCACGGGTCACACGAAGACGGCCAGGCAATACTAGGTTAGTGTGAAAGTAATTGTGGTTTTGAACTCTGAATTTTAAATCATTATAACTAGGCTCAAACACAGCTTTATTAACCAAAATAGGAACTATTACAATCAACACATTTTTGCCAATGAGATATAAGTCTCTTTGTTCCTGTAGCATAAAAATCCGTGCTTCAGGATTCTACGAACTCTTAGAAGGCATTTTCTGCATCCTGCTGGTTGTGGAAGTGTTTTCCCTGCAAAAAGTCATCGAGATGCTTGAAGAAATGGTAGTCGGTTGTCGAGTGGTCACATGAATATGGTGGATCAGGCAAAACTTCATAGCTCGATTTGTTCAACTTTTGCAGCACTGGTTATGCGATGTGTGGTTGGGCGTTGTCCTGGAGAAGAATTAAGGCCCCTTCTGCTGTCCGATGCCAGCTGCAGGCGTTACTGTTTTTGGTGCACCTCAGCAATTTGCTGAGCATACTTCTCAGATGTAATGGTTTCACTGGGATTCAGAAAGCTGCAGTGGATCAAACTGGCAGCAGACTGCCAAACAGTGACTATGACCTTTTTTTACTGCAAGTTTGGCTTTGGGAGGTGCTTTGGAGCTCCTTCTTGGTTCAACCACTGAACTGGTCATTGCCAGTTGTCATATAAAATCCACTTTTGGTCGCAAGTCACAATCCAATTAAGAATGTTCAGTTGTGTAGAATAAGAGACGATTACACTTCAAAACGATGATTTTCTTTATATTCAGTCAGCTCATGAGGCACCCATTTACTGAGCTTTTTCACCTTTCCAATTTGCTTCAAATGCTGAATGATTGGTCAACATTGAGTTCTTCAGCAACTTCTCGTGTAGCTGTAACGGGATCAGCTTTGATGATTGCTCTCAATTAGTTGTTGTCAACTTCCAATAGCTGGCCACTATGTTCCTCATCTTCAAAACTCTCATATCCTTTGCAAAATTTCTTGAACCACCACTGCACTGTATATTCGTTAGCAGTTCTTGGGCCAAATGCGTTGTTGATGTTGCAGTTGTCTCCGCTGCTTTACGACCCATTTTGAACTCAAATAAGAAAATCTATCAAATTTCATTTTGTCTAACACCATTCCCGTAATCTAAAATAATTATAAAATAAACAGCAAGTAACAAGTCATTGTCAAAAAAAACATAAAGCAAGAAATGTGCATTAAAATGATGTATAAAATAACCATATTTATTAAGAATATATTCCAGCCGGGCTCGGTGGCTCAGCCTGTAATCCCATGCCTTGGGAGGCTGAGGTGAGTGGATTGCCTGAGCCCGCAGGTTCGAGATCCGCCAGGGCAAGTGAGACCTCATCTCTACAATAAATCAAAAAACCAGCCGGGCGTGGTAGCGCGTGCCTGTAATTCCAGCTACTTGGAAGGTGGAGGCGGAAGAATCGCTGGAGCCCAGCAGGTCGAGGCTGCGGTGGCCGGGAGCGGCCACTGCACTCCAGTCTGGGCGACAGAGTGAGACTCCAACTCAAAAAAAAAAAAAAAAAAAGAACATATTCCAATATCACATGGCAAATTTCAGCTTGCAAAACCACAATTACATTCGCACCAACCTAATACCTGTATCAGCAGTGGGTTGCATCACAGGAGAGCAGTGCTGAGCTTAGAGAACCTGGATATTTTCTGGAAACAAGCATGCCCACCCTTGTCCCCTGGGAGACACTGTCTCTGTTTCCCAAGGATGTCTGCTATGCAAAGGTAGCACAGAACCAAGGTCAGACAGTGCCTCTGTTTCAAGGCGTGCAGAAATGAGAGAGGACTGTGGGGAACTGTCTCCTAGCAGAACCCAGAGGGTGCCCGCTGAATGTGAAATGCACGCATGTGGTCTCATGCCACCCTCCTGATACCAAACATCAGTATCGAGTATCCCGTTACGGCCCTGACATGGTGCCTCCTGGGGTCTTCCCTCCAGTGGATGTCAGGATGCAGACTGACACTGCCGTCCCCATCTTTGAAAGGGGCATAATAACAGTAACTAGCCCATAAGGTTGTTGGGGGGATGAAATGAGTTTATTCCTGGGAAGTACTGAACAGGCATAGTAAGCACCATATGTGTTAGCAAACACCAAGGACAAAAAGAAAGAAAGAGGAGGGGGAGAAGAGTAGACATGAAGGAGTGGGGGAGAGCTGAGCCCACGGACAGAATGGCCTGGCCCTGCTGGGGACTGAACAGCAGAGCTACAGTTGTGACACATCAGAGGACATCGTACCCCACGCAGCCCTCTTGTCCCCAGGCTCTGGCTGGGCCACTTAGGCGGATGTTATTTTCTACACCATTGACTCCGGTCTCCATCCCAAATCTGCATTCACAGATGGGGATGTGATGACATCCACGGGGCCAGAAATGGCCCCTGGCTCCAGTGTGACTGACGTGGGACAAATCATAACCCACTAAAAATTGGAGGCAAATGAATCATTTTGGAATTTTTCCAGATGAAAAATAAGTACCAAGGCAACATCCATGCAACTGTTCCTACTATCATTTATAAATGATGTGCTCCCTCCCAGGTTCAATCTTTGGAAGAGCGGAGTGACGTTAGTGAAAAGAGCCACGGCCTCAAAGTAAGCATGACCATGAATGTGCCAGGCCCTGAGACGGACTTTGCATAATGCTCCCATTTGATCCTCAACTCCATAACCCCAGGACAACTATTATCATGATTTTCCCACTTACACGACAGAAGGCCAGAGTTCATGGAGGTAAAATAACTTGTCTCAAGTTCTAAGTTCAGATGTAAGCCCAGATCGGCCCGACCTCAAAGCCCATGCTTTACCACACTACATGGCTCTGTACAAGGAGACCTGGAACTCACCTACCCCTCCCACGCACGTAGCTGAGTCCCAGAAAGTGCCGGACACTAAAACTCCTTGCTCTAGATTCAGACCTCTGTCTCTCATTCTTTGTTCTCTTCACCAGCACTCTGTGAGATGCAAAATGAGGTAAAAATGCAGGGAAAATCAAGAACACGTGGTTGGGAGTCAGGGTCAGGCAGGAACCCCGGGGGCAGTAGGGTGGGGATGAGGGTGTCCGGCTGGAAATGTTTCCAAGTCAGGGAAGCCCAAGAATGCCACGGTCAATGACAGCACAATGTCCAGCAGGGGGCGCTACGAATCTGTGAGCTGTTGAACCAAGCAGCCTCTCTCGAAAGCCTCTGGGGTGTCCTGGCTGGAAGACACCCTTACCTTAACAAGGATTTCCAAGTGAGCGGTTTCCATGGGGACACACAAGGGAATTGTAGAAGGCACACAGATCAATTTGTTTTTAAATGTTTAAATCATTATGCATATTTTAGGAAAATTTTGTTTTCTTCTGGCTGTACTTGGCAAAGAAAGGATGTGCTTTCTGATTGGGGTGCCAATACTTTCCTTGGTTAGAGAATGAGAGATTCTTTAGCTTTTTAACTTACAAAATGTAGCGTCTAGTGGAAGGGCTTGAAGACCCAGATTATGTCCCTCCTGGCCCACTTCCGCGCAAGGCATCTGCTGATCCAGATGCCCTGCCAGAGGCTCAGGTCACAGATCCCCATGGCTGCTGCAAACCCAGAAAGCCCTCACAGACCTGTGTTTCTGCGGGGAGAGATGGGGAGCCCACCCGGGTTGTTTTGAAGCTCCTAGAAAACTAAACTAGAGGGAGGGGTATACAGGATCTTAACATCCTTCAGGAGCCGTGTGCTCTTCTTGGCAATTTCGGGTCACTGAAGGCTTGTCAGTTGGGAGCAGGCCACCATGTTGCACAACTCCAGGACACAGGATTCCCTACAGTCTTCATGAATGGTGTCCCCCCTTTCCTTGGAGTTATATGTAGCACAGCTGGCACAGACATGTGTGGCGCCCTGATTGAGAGCATCCATTCACCCACCCTTTCATTCAGCACAATTTCTGACCAACTGGTTTTTTTCTTTACCAAATCCAATGCTTTAAAAGCCACTTACCCAAAAGGGAAGGGAGGTTGGGTGTGGTGGCTCACTCTTGTAATCCTAGCACTTTGGGAAGCTGAAGCAGGAGGATCCCTTGAGGAAAGGAGATAGAAGCCAGCCTGGGCAATATAGCAAGACTCCCCCATCTCTACAAAAAGACAAAGACAAAAATTATCCAGACATGGTGATACACACCTGGTTCCAGCTACTCAGGAGTTTGAGGCTGGAGGATTGCTTGAGGCCAGGAGATCGAGGCTGTGGTGAGCCGTGATTGTGCCACTGCACTGCAGCCTAGAAGACAGAGTGCGACCCTGTTTCCAAAAGGGAGGAGGGTGGAGAGGGAGAGAAAAACAACTTTATGTAGCTTTGAACCAAGAAAAATGAATCCCATTTTGGAAAGCCCAAAT
This sequence comes from Carlito syrichta, assembly GCF_000164805.1. Lineage (NCBI taxonomy): Eukaryota > Metazoa > Chordata > Mammalia > Primates > Tarsiidae > Carlito > Carlito syrichta. The sequence goes on from NW_007233137.1 coordinate 82,155, forward strand.
GCCTCACTTCACAGATGAGGAAACAGATCTTCAGAAGTTGTGTGCACACTGGAGATTACAAACCTGGAGAACAACAAAGCTGAAGCTCTAGCCTCGATCTGGTTCCTGGCTCCGTGCTCTAACCTCCTCACTGTGCCGTCTTCCAATGGGCTCTTGACTCTTACACTGCCTCTAACCTGAGGAGCCACAGCCCTTGCTCCCATTTCACAGAAAAGTAAACTAAGGCACCCAGAAGACAACCTAAACAGGTTGTTAAAATCATCCCTTCAACTCGAGCCTATCTCAAGAAAGACATCTTTTGACTCCTGTAAGTCACTTCTCGATGTGAATCATCACCCAAGACACCGATCTTTTACTCTCTCTGGCATCTGATACCTACAGGCCCATACCCTACAGACGTCTTCCTTCAAATGAACCCTCACGCAAGAACGATCCCAGCTGTCAACACCCACTCCTTTTCCACTGGATTTTCTGCTTCACATTCAACATGCATCAATGCTCTGGAACGTTTATTGTCAAAAAGGTAAGAAGCCGACTGCAATTATTTTGGGATAGTTGCATTTCAGCTGCCACCAGAGAAAGGGAAAAGAGAAGAGGAAGAAAGAAAGGAAAATGAATTAGAAGAGAGGGAAATGAGAGAAGAAAAGAGGGAGAGGGAAGAAGGGAGAAAAAGGAGGAACAAGGGAGGGGTAGAGAGAGAAAATGTCCAGCTAAAGAGGACCCGACCCTGGATCATCGACTGATTGTTCCAGATCAGCCAAAACAACCATATTCATTAGCACTGTTTGTTGACACGGGAAGGGGGTCATTCTGCAGGCTCCGTCCCTCGGCACTTGGGCCTGAAACCAAAGTTTAATGCATCTTCCCCAACATCCTCTAACTGGGGGAAAGGGCAGCCGGGCTCAGACGCAAGTCTTTGCTAAGAAAAAATAAATAAACCTCATTACCAAAGAACATCAGAGCAGAGAAAGAACTAAGGGAGCCCTCCCAGCCTTCTGTTCCCTGTCCATCAACCCAACCACCAAACCTATAAAAAACACCCACTTCCTTTCATGTCACTGAAAATGTCTAAACAAATTAAATATCACTATTCAAAACAAAGCAAAGCTGTGGCAATTTTAGATGAAAATGGTTTATTGTCCCTTCGAGACAATAGAATTGTTATTTTAGTCACATTATCTCAAGCTGTTTGCCTGCCCTGTTCCTCTCTATTGGTCAAAAGGGTCTGCTAAAACATAACCAAGATCATTTTCAGCACCATTTCCTGCCTTTTCTTTATATTGACAAAAATGGGATATGATGGACAATGGATGCCTAGCGGTGTTCAGAATATCAAGGAGATCATTTAGCCCCTCAAATCTGTAAAGCCAACTTGATTAAGTTGTCTTGGCCGCTAAGTCAAACTTGAGTTCCCAAAACACCTCTGGGAGATCTGACAACAAAAACTGAACCCTGGTGAGAAAGGGTTTTCTCACAGAGTTGTAAATGTGCTTGTCAGCCACAACATCAGGAAAAAAAGATGTATCCCCAGAATCCATTCTGCAGACACATTCGACAAAATAGTTTGTTTTTTCTAAAAACAAAATCACCAAATCCAAACACGAAAATGTTTAACACTAATATAATGTAACTATAGATGAAAGTGGGCTATCATCTCTTGACATATACAACATTGAGGAATGAGATGGAAGTATATTTCTTCAAGTTTCTCTTAGCAACTTTTTCAAAATCTCAAATGTATCTGCCAGGTATGCCACGTGTCTTAGGCTGAGCTTCCCAGAAACAGACCCTTGGGGAAGATGGAGCTGCAAAAGGTTTACCAAGGAGAAAACTATGAGGAGTGGGGGAACAAGGACAAGGAAGGGGGAAACACCAAGCAAGGGGATCATTTCTGGAAGGTGCATTACACCTGAGAATCCCTCACCACCCACCCCACAAGGGAGGTGGGCTTTCACACCCAATCCCTAGAGTCATTGGCCACAGCCACCTCAGGGGTGATAGATAGATAGATAGACACATAGATAGATAGATAGATAATCTGTAGGCAAAAGGCCTCAGTAACCTGAGAGCAGTCCTAGAAGAAACCAGTGGCTGAGATCCCCAGAAGCAAAGCACACAGAAGCCAGGGGGTGAATATATCCAAGTGGTAAAAAAAAAAAAAAAAAGATCCAGGGTTATACTCCAGCCTAGGAAACATAGCAAGACCCCACAACTTTCAAACATTTTAATTAGCCCGGCTCGGTGGCTCAGCCTGTAATCCCCGCCTTGGGAGGCTGAGGTGAGTGGATTGCCTGAACCCGCGGGTTTGAGAACCGCCCGGGCAACTTGGTGAGATCTCATCTCTACAATAAATCAAAAAATTAGCCGGGTGTGGTAGTGCACACCTGTAATTCCAGCTACTTGGAAGGCTGAAGTGGAAGGATTGCCGGAGCCCAGCAGGTCGAGGCTGCGGTGGCCGGGAGTGGCCACTGCACTCCAGTCTGGGCGACAGAGTGAGACTCCAACTCAAAAAAAAAAAAAAAAAAAATTTTAATTGAAGCCGGGCTCAGTGGCTCAGCCTGTAATCCCATGCTTTGGGAAGCCGAGGTGAATGAATTGCCTGAGCCCGTGGGTTTGAGACCTGCCTGGGCAACTTGGTAAGACCTCATCTCTAAATAAATTTTAAAAAAAGAAAAAATTAGCCAGGTGTGGTAGCGTGCACCTGTAGTTCCAGCTACTAGGAAGGCTGAGGCAGAAGGATCGCCGGAGCCCAGCAAGTCGAGGTTGCCATGGCCAGGAGAGGCCACTGCACTCCAGTCTGGGTGATAGAGTGAGACTCCAATTCAAAAAAAAAAAAAAAAATTTTTTTTTAGTTGAATTTTTTAAACATTTAAATAAGTAAATAAATAAAAAGACCCAGGGGCTTCAGGCAAGTCCTGAGAGTATCTGCTTACAACTGGCTATGTAGAAAGTTAACATTCTTGCAAATTTGAAAAGGTCTTTCCCTGGATATTCCAAAAATAGAGCAACTGTGGCCTTCCTTAATTCCAGCCAGGTCAATTTCCCCACACCATTCTGAGATCAGCATTCAAATCTTCGCATACAAAAAGACATGTGGGCTGATGTCCTAGCACAATTTCTTACAGGCTGGCTGCCTTGGGAGCAAGAGTGAGCGGTTCCAGTGTAGTTTTCTCTCCAAAGCTTGGCAGTGATAAGACATTCTGAAAAGATTAATCTTTTGTTGTGTCATTGTCCAAAATGCTAATTGTGAACCTAGCATTGATAAAATAACTTCTGTGGACACCAAATCCTTCTTTCTTTCTGTCTTTTTTCACATTAAACACATTACTTCAAAGAAGTTTGACTATGATTCAAAGATACCATCCAGGACTCTGGAACACAGATTCTTTTTCAGCACAGCATGCGCAGACAAGCAGGGAACACACGTTTTCCTTATTGGGGATGAATTAGCCTTGAAATTTGATTTTCTCAGCTAAGTTATCTTTTCAGCCTTTGACTGTAAAATCGGACAAAACAATACTGTGGAATTTGTAATTTACTCTCCAAGTAAAGTTTTGGTAATACTCAAGTTTAGGGATTTCATGAGTCTCTTCAACAACATGAAATTCTTGTTATTCTTTGTGATTAAAAAAAAAAAAAACCCTATTTCAGAAGTTATTTTCATAACCTAGTAAGTACTTGAATCTATGTTCTGGTATTATTCAGCCTCGTATGCCAAAGAGAATTGTGCCTTATGTAATACAAGAAGGAGAGAGAGAGAGAGGGAGGGACTGATGGAGGGACAGAAGGATATTTTTTAAAGGGTTTTTCACATAAATAAATCTGAGCTGCTTCATGGCTAGTCTCAGCATCTTCTCCCATTCAGATGAAAGACCACGAAAAACAAAAGAAAACGCAGTAAACAGCAATTCGAACTGGACTTCGCTGTATTTTTAAACTACAAAAGAAATGCATGAATCAAAAGGCACAGGAACCAACCTGAAAGTGTTCCCAGCAGCCAAAGCTGAAACAATCTGAGCAATAAAATAAGTAACAATAACTTTTTTTTGTAACCCAAAGAACAAAATAAATAACCATACGCCCATCCTGATATAAAAAATGACTGAATAAATAATATGTGAGAAAGAGCAGAAGAATTCCAACGAGAAGTGGAGACGGAATGAAGAAAACAGAAAAGCACCAGCTGCCAGATCCATAAAAAATACCAAAATTAGAGAGTTAAAGGAGATATAGAATACCGAGAAGACATCAGATAAGAAGAGAGAATGTCCCCTCAAATAGTTAATTACTTACAAAAGGGGAAGTAATAACTTTACAGTGAGGAAAGCAGGCCAATGCCCCCTTAAGTAGGTGACGAAGATTAACATCCCAATAACAGACATACCAGTGTCGTGTACCCCCAGTATCATGCTGGGAGAAGGGCACACCACCTTGGTGGCATTCTTCCCAAAATCCATAACCAAATTATGAGAAAACATCAGACCAAATTAAGGGACAGTCTACAAAATACCTGGTCCCTTACTCTTCAACACTGTTGAGGTCACCAGAGACAAGTAAAGACTGAGGAACAGTCACAGGTCGGAGGAGGACAAGAGGGTGCAGGACTCAATGTAATGTGGGATCTGGAAGAAAACAGGAACATGTGTGGGAAAAACCAGTAAAATCTGAACAAAGTTGTAGTTGACTTAATAGCATTGTTCCCGCATTGATTTCTTGGTTTTGATAAGTATATCATGTTAACATCTGCAGGGTACATGAAGTCTCTGTGCAACTCTCCTGGTAAGCTATTTCAAATCATTCCATTATTTCAAATTATTCAATTATTTCAAATTTTAAAAAGTAATAAATGCCTATTATAACAAGTCAAACCAAGGGAAACTTCAGCCTCCCTTCTCCACCCCAGGCCTGCTCCTTGGAGTGACCAGTTGTTACTTCATGGTTCTTTTTGCTCATAAAAACACATGCAAATATATATGTGTATTGAGTTTCTTCCTTTGTTTTTGTTTACATTCTTGTCTTAAAGCATGGGTCATTGTGAAAAGCAAGGTAAATATGTATTGATTAAGCCTTTACAGAAGTGTCTTTACAAAACTCCAAAGGGGGATTCTACGGTAGGACACCCATCAGAACATGCTGGAACCCCTCTTCAGCCCCAATTTCTGAGGCTCTTACAGTTGCTGTTCAAGAACCTCTTCTCCTTCTCTCCACTAAACTCCTTACCTCAAAGTGCGTGGGCCACAGTGACTTCCTTCTTCAGTTCATCTCAACCCATCCTCCAGCCCTCCAAATACTCAATTTATTCTTTTTCTCTGTGATGCTTCCCTAACCTCCCCAGTGTAAAGAAATCTTTCTGGGTTCAGCAAATGCCCCAGTCCACTCTGGAGCAGGAGCTTCACCACCAGAGTCCAAAGGAAGTAGCAAAGGATCCTTCGAGGTGTCAGGAAAACTGTGGCTACATCCATGTCATTGTTCTTGCCACACTGTATTTGATTCCAGTTTCTTTCAAGTCAAGAGGGCCATGTGGTGGCCTTACTCAGCATTTTTTTGACCTAGCCCATTTGAAAGAAATCATATCCCATCCTTTGCAATGAACAGGGATCCATACTTGACAGGAGCCTTGAAAATTTAAGAGAAAAAGGTATTTGCTGCCATAGTCAGCAAACAGCCTCCCAAGATAAGAAAGAAGGACACAGCAATGGGGGTGGGGGGTGGGTTTCATTTTCAGAATAATAAGCAGTGTCCCTAATGAACTGTGATCAGAGAGGGTGATCCATGGAATCCGGTAATCTTTGAGACCAACCAACACAGTTCTTGTTTACCTCCCTAGACACAGAAAGTGGCAGCCTATGATTCAATGCCTCCCACCAGAAAAGGGAGCCTACAGGCAGACGTGGGTGCCCTCATTCTGACTCTTTTCTGGCAAAGGCAGGAGGCAGTCTAAACCACAGGAGGGGTCAAAAGGATGTCATCAAAATAATTACTTCTGACACTTCATTATAGCAACCACAAAAAAATTAAATTTAATTTCACATGAGTCAGTTCCTCTCTTTCATGGTTGCTCTGAGAGTCAAAGAACTAGTGAATACAAAGGGTCTACTCTAGAACTTGGCATTTAAAAAACTCTCCATCCTATAGGGATAAATGACACAGACTATTTATCAAAATGTGTGTGTGTGTGTGTGTGTGTGTGTGTTGAATTTAGAGGCCTTGTGGTTATCTAACAAGGCCATTTATATAAAAATTCATACCCAGCCAATTTTGCTAGAAAAACAAGTTGACAGCACACATGTGACAGGACCTCTCAAAGCTTCCACAGGTGCCTAGCAGTGGCTGCAGAGAGTGACGATGGGCTGATGGTTCTCAGGGTACACCCGGAGCAAAATTTCACAAAGACAGAATGTGAGTCAGAATTCACCTTCCATTTGTAAATTATCTCAGTGGGAAGAAAGAGCTTCCTTTCTTTAAGAAACCAGAAAAAGGTGGAAATTACATATTTGGAATAAGTCATCTATTGCACTCATACCCAGCATTCGTTCACTTTCCTTGGATTGGTGGGAACAGGTGAAATTAAATCAGTTCTACCAGTGATGAGACCTGGGCCCAGAACTGGAAGGAAATTACCATTTATTGAGTTCTGTTGTAAGCACAGTGCTTGAATTGTCCACATGAATCCTCACAAGGACCCTGGAATAAATACCTGTACTGTGATTTTCTGAGGAATTAGGCTCAGAAATGTATAATATGTACAAAGTGCTTAACAGAGTGTTAGCACATAGTGACTATGCCACCTGTCATAGTTCTAATTAGTATTATTTACCAGTGTCACAGCTAGTGAGGGGCAGAGCCAGGTTGTTTGAGGCAGAATTTTAACAAAGTTGGTTATCTGGTATTCTGGATCACAGTAGATTAGAAATAATTAATTAAGAAGGGACAGAAATTTAGGAGGTGGCTGGTAGTAACAAGAGGCAGCAGTTGACAGTAAGAAAAGAAATGGAAAAGCTATGGAAAGCATCTAAAAGACTCCAAACCACAGCAATCTGGGGCCAGTTCTAATAGAGGCATCATCTGGAAGGGGATAGGGCAAAAAGAAATGCCAAAAGGGGTGAAGGCCACAAGTGACCCACCACACAATTTCATTTAGTTCAAGAGACAGCCAGGTCTGGACTGTCTAGGGAAGGCTCTGAGGAGTGAAATATCCTGACTTAGGGCACACAGCAAAGTTGCATGGGGCCGGCTGAGGTGGGCTTCTCTAAGTCTCCAACCATTGGCTGTGGCACACTGATCCTTTCCCCACCTCCCCTGCTTCATGAGTTCAGAGGTGCAAAAGGCCTGGGGCATCCCCAGAGGGAGGAACATAGGAGAGCTTCAGCTGACCAATCAGGTACCCCTGTGGCCTAGGGCTGAGCTCAGCAGGGGCAGGACATGCCCAGGCAACGGTGAGTCAGGCAGGACCCCTGACTCCTTAGCCAGTCTTGAGTTCCACCTGCAGCTGGATTTGGATGAGTTTCCTAACCCCCTAACCCCCAGCCCACTCAGCTATCAAGTAGGATTTATAGCCCCTGTCCTACTTGCCCCGTGAGCAATCTCAGTGATTAAATTTTTCAAATGTGAGGAAGTTTTAAAGACTCATTGTGTGGGTAGTAAGCACAGCAGATGGGAAAAGACTGGATTTGTTGAATCCCAAAAGCAAGATGATGCCCCACATTACATGTAATCATCCAGGCTGCCCACGGGGTTATCTGGAAAGTTTGCTCAGTGGCAAATCGGTGTTAGGGCAGCTTCGTTCTAAAGAAGAGTGAAAGGAAAACTCAGCTACAGAACAGACACTATCACATTACTCTATCAAAATAGGAAGTCTGGAGTTATATTTTTTGCCAAGCGATTTTTACAGTATGATATTATTTTTGCACCTTTGGATTTTTTCCCCTGAGAGTTGTAATCCTTATAAACACTGGGTATGATTTTCACTTAGTTTGTGTTAAGTCCAATGTGACCTGTTGGGGTGACAACTCCTGTGTGGTCCTAATGGAGGTCACTCATGAATATTGCCCCATCTCTGTTACAGCAGGCCCACTGAAAATTGCAAGAAAATGGAGGTCCAAAGAGGGCATGGGTCTTGCCAACCAAGTGGCAGAGCTGAGATTCAGACAAAATCTTCTTAACTTCAAAGACTCTGTAAGCGTAATGGTGGCTATAAGGCAGGAAAGAAGGCTCAGAGCAGGGAGGCCAGGGCTGAAGACTTGGGCATTTCAACCGACATTGTCCATTTAGAGTGGGGTGAACATTTCATCCTGCTGAGGGATCTATTTTTATTTGATGAGACATAAGGGAGAAGAAGAATCAAGTGAGGACATAAGGGTTAAAAGAAAGAAAGAACCAAACTGCTACTCACCGGAATTTCTCAAGACTGTGGAGAGGAAGGAAGAAAGCAAGGGAAAAGAGAGAAAGAGAATGGAGATGAGATGGCCCGAAATGGGAGACCTTGAATAGATTTGTAAAAGGTCAAGGGCGGGGCTCACGCAAAGATGTCCTCTGCCCAATTCAGTCATCATGTGGTGATTCAACCTTTCTTCTTGCTCTTTCCATTTGCAAATGTCCATGTGTGCTTGAGATGTTGATCAGAAGAGAAATTAAAACTTCACATCTAGACCCCTCAAATGCAAACCAGAGAAACCAGGATGACTGTGGGGGGGGCAGCCCCTGCAAAGATATTTAGGGGGTCCCTTGTGAGGTGTGGTGGCGTTGGCGATTATTCTGGAGAGATAAAGAGAAAGAAAGAAAAAGGGGGAGAAAGAAAGAGACTGGACTCTGTCTAGTGCAGAAGCCAATTCTGTAGGATAGATATTAAAAGAAAGAAAGAAAGAGACTGGACTCTGTCTAGTGCAGAAGCCGTTTATTGGAAGTTACAGCGGTTATTTATCCCCAGATTTTACACAGATAGTCTCACAAGTCTTTCCCGTGAACACAAAGCCAGGTGGATGAGGGGCGTCCCCCACCCACCAGGTGTTTCCTCAGGCATGAGGAAGGACAATCCCAATTAAATCACAAGACATTTACATGAATACAAAACCAGGTGGGTGAGGGGCGTCCCCCACCCACCAGGTGTTTCCTCAAGCATGAGGAAGGGCAATCCCAAAATTATCTTACTGTTCCTCATGCTTAGTTAATATTCCTCAAAAGAAATACAACAATTTCTAACATCATAATATTCCAGTGATCAATAACTTTTAAAACTTATGCATACACAACACCTAATGACTAACTTAAATCTTAATTCCTTTCTATTTTACGCTAATTCTACCTATACTATAGAAACTCTTAATTATAGCCCAACCCAGTTCCTAAAGAATGTGGCCCAGTCAAAAGGTCATGCTGGGCCATTTCTAGGAACAATTGATTACAATCTCTTAACAAAATGGCTGTTCTAAAATCCTATATATCTATCTTAATTTCTATAAAAGTTTCTAATTCCTAATCCTAATATACAAAGCTGATCATCAGCAATAAAGCTTCTAAAAATAAAACCCAAATATAAACTGTAAATTGTACTAAGGCCAAAACCACAATAGTAGAAAATGGGAACAATGAAATTTCTAAAGTTAGCTGTATTCTTATTAAACCTCAAAATATCATGATTGATCATGCTTGAACTAACATAATTCACTGACATAGCATAACCTATTCTACAATACTTTCTATGAATAAAATAAATTCAATTTCTATAATAAGTAGAAAAACCCTATACTAACTGTAGCTAAAAACCAGTTTAAAAGAATGCAGCCCAGTCCAAAGTACGCATCGGGCCCTTAGGAATGTGGCCCAGCCCAAAGTTCATGCTGGGCCATTTCTAGTAACTCTAAATAATTATCTATATTATTAAGGTTGAAACAGCACTTTATATGTATATACTCATTCTACAAATATACTTTTAAATCTTAAAAGAAGCTTGTACCACATTAAAGGCTCCCAAATATGACCTGAGTCTGAATTATGTTAAGTTTAAAGCCGAAACCGCCATCTGTGAGAAACGAGAACAATGGACTCCTAAAGTAAGCCATACCTGTCGTACTCTCAGAGCTTCATGCTTAGATCATCAAAGTCCCTTCTAGTGGGACATGCCAAACAGCAAGGAAGGGAAGAAGGAATGGGCCATCAGCTCCTGAACTCATCCTAGTGGTCTCAGGGTTTACAGCCCACCTGGATCCCTCACGCTCAGGTGGACCTCCATGCTGCTCCCAACAGATGACTTGTAAGTCAAAGAAGCAGGAGCTCGGAGTTAAAAGTCACCATAAGAAAGGAACTCCTCCTGGGAACTCACTGAGACTTGGGGGAGGGGTTTAGACTTATAGGCAATGGAGATGGGACTCCAAGTTAATATTATCTCCATAGTAAGAGACAGGAGATGCCACTTCACATCTGGGCACAAGGAATTCTGCAAAGCACATGATAGTCAAATCCCTGAACAATTTCACCATGTAGTGGAGGAAGCAAACATGAGAAAGACCAAGCCAGATAGTCTTAACTCACACCATCCTCACCAATCAACCTGACTCCTCTTCAGTTTTGCAAACATTGTCATTTGAGGAGTTCTCCATCTTTGATTCTAGCATGAAACTCAAATTAATCCATAGGAGCAATCGGGCAAATTATCAGACCCCTGCTAACTCTTAATTTACAACCCAGACCACTACAACTCTGATTGGGCAGAGCACCATCCTCACAAACATTCTTTCCTGATAAGCAACTGCAGATCTTAAGCCAATTTCAGCAGCTTATAGATAACTGCCACAAACTGTCTTTGTGTCCTATAGTTTACCTGTTGACATAAAGAGCCAAATTCTACCTCATTTTAATGCTAAAATACTGCCACAATGTGAGCATGAGATGTATTTTGCATATTTGTTTACTCATTGTGCATACGCTTGACTCCTCTCATAAATATGTATAGCATTTCCCTAGAACTGCTGAATATGTATGACTCTATATGACACAGACCCTGTGGGCATAAAAACTAACCAGCCCTTTCCTTCTTCAGGAGAGAGCACCTTCAGTACACATTGGAGACTCTCTCTTCCTAGTTTGCAAACAGATATTGCCAATAAAGCTCTTCTTTCTACTATTTAGCCATCCAGGTGATCTTTTGGATGACAATTTCAGGAACCTAATTTAAAGCTAATTCTAAGTACATGTTACATCTGCAGGAAAAACAGAAATTAGAGCAATAGCTCTGAAAATCAAGCATTATCTGCTGGGTCCAGTGAGGGGTGGTGGGATGTTCTCCTTAAGGAGGCTGGATGGGAGCAGGACTTTTGAGAGTAGAGAGGAGACAGGCATTGGCCCAGGTATCAATGCCCTGGGATCTCCTTCCCCTTCTGCCTTGTCCTTGCTTAGTGACCTTGAGAAAATTGCTTTGGGCCTCAATTTTATTTTCTGTGAAATAGGTACAAAAACATCTCTTCTCCTCCCTCTATCTCAAAGTAAATTCAAAAGTGAAGGCATGATGTGGAAAGGTGACATTTTACATAGCACCAAACTGGCAGATGAGAAGTGTACACAGCCTGCTCACCTACAACTTGGTAGCTAGGATGAAAGCAAGAGTTGAGGAAAGCCCTGGGCCTTTGTTGTAAGTGCCCCACGTGGTGTATGATGTGGAACAACTGTGCTTAAGGCGAATAATGGGACGTTTAAAGGAATGGTGACTGTTGTGTATATGAACAGTTGAGGCCAAATTTCACACGGGCAATGGAAAGAATTCACCAAGACAGTAGTGAATCAAGAAAGGCAGATGCATTAAAGGCAGGATACATTGCAAAGGGAGCAACAGGCAATATAGCAGAGAGAGAGAGTGTGTGTGTCTGCTGTCTGCACCAAAGCAGGGGCTAGAGGGAAGTTTTGTAGGGCTGTGCTGGGGAGTTTACATGTAGCACCAGGGAAGCTGCCTATGTGATACACAAGGGGGTCGGCAAGAGTGAAGTTATCTATATGACATATGAGGGGTCTGCAAGACAGTTGATTGATCAGGGTGTTTTTCTTAAGATAGGGTTAATTTATAGCAATGGTTAACTGCTTTTCCATTTACAACAGTCAGTTAAAGGTTAGTTTACAACAATGATTCACAGCAGTCAGCAAGCTTTTACGACTCTTACTATGGTTAGTAAGTTCCTTATAAATTTCACCCCCCAGGCTCCCTTTCCTCTATAATTTACCCAATTGTTGCTGACCTACTTGGGCCTCATATTTCTCCACAATGACTATAGTGGGGTGGTGAGGATGGTGGTGAATATGTCCAAGTGACACTTACTGTTAAAAGCAAATATTATCGCAGCCATTGTATTGTCACATATATTAACTCATTTAAGCCTCCCAATGATCCTAAGAAGTTGGCACTGTTATTACTGTTCCCATGTTACAGACAAGGAAATTGAGGAACTTGCTCAAAGTCATGAGCTGGTAGGTGTCAAAGCCAAGATCAGAACCCAGAAGTCTGGTTCCAGAGTCCATGCTCTTAGTCCATGCAATAATTATTATTATTTTTCATGTAATAATATTGCTATCATGGTTAAATATAATTATACTATCATGATAATATAATAATTATTATCCCATTGCATTTGGTTCTTCCCACAGCCCATTGAAGAGGGCGTTTTATCCCCACTTTATTGATGGAGAAACCGAGGCACAGGGGATAACTGAGTCTATGGTGTAAAACTAAGATGTGGCCTCTTAAACAGACACATTATTTCCAGGTAAATAGTGTCAGAATTAAATTGGAGAACACCCAGTTAGACAATCAGTGGCAAAATGACTACTTTTTTGCTTGTGGGGAGAAACCCCTACATATTTTGGAGTCACAGAAGTCTTCTGTGTTGATTATTGTGTTATTGTTGTTGACAGCAGAAGAAAACTGTAGTTTCAGTTTTTCTGAAACAAAAGAAGAATAAATATATCTTCTGTTGTAAACACTGTTTTCAGTTGAAATTTTTTTAAATAGAAAAGATACTAGCCAATTGTGGGTGGTGGGTGTAGCAATCATTTCTGCCCCTCTAATTCACCCCCCATCCCTGTATCCTCCAATCAGCAACCTCTGAATCAAATCTGAGGCTGTGCCTGATTGGAGGATCTGGGTCATGCACCCATCCTTAGCCAGGGAGGCTGAGAGGTGAGTGGCTGATGTTTTTAACATACAGTGACCGATTGACCCTGATTTGCCTCGGATAATCCTAGTTTTAAAGCTACAAGTCCCACATCTTGGAAACCTCCTCAGTCCTAGCCATACTAGGACAATTGGTCACCTTAGGAGTGGATTCTAGCCCCTGAGGTAGGGAGGTGATGCTCCAAACACAGGAAGGAAGTTCAGACTCCAGGTGGCCAAGAATTACAAATGCCCACCAAGTTCACCAAAGGAGGCCAGAAAGATTCCAGACCTGATGAATTTCTGGAAGGAAAGATACCTGCCCAAAGGACCTGAGCTAAGTGAATTCTTGAGCATTCTTTCAGCTACAGAATTTTAGAAATTCTGAGCACCAAGATGTTTCAATTCTGCAAGGCCATCGGGATTCTTTCCAGGGATCCATTAATTTTTGCAAGCATATGAAGTATTATATAGAACTTTTATAAAAGAGCTCCACCACTGCTAGGGGTTGAACCAAAATAAATTTAATAAAAACCAAAACCCACACTATTTCTCATTCCACTGGGATAAACAGGATTATTTAGATCACTTCAAGGAGACAATGGACTACACACAAGGGGATGGGTTGTGGGTATATTACTTGGTCACACCAACAAGCTCTCCTAATTGTCTTGCTCTGCTAAAGAAGTCCCACCCTATGCCTGGCTCCCATGGTGAGATTAAGCATATGACCCCAGTCTGGCCAACCACAGACCCCCTACTGCCCAGATCCAACTCTCTTGACCCAAGCCAGACCAAACAGGCTCTCCCCTGGGATTACCCTATTTGAATCTGAGACAGAAAGAGCCTTGCCTTGCTGGCAAAAGAACATGAAGCTAAGACCTAGGTGGCCATCTTCTCTCACCTATGGAGAAATCCTGTTGGTAGCAGGAAGAAACAGAACCCTTTGGAGATTAGCAGAGAGCTGAGGGAGATGGGGAGTGAAACAGAGATAGCATCTTGGTGGCATAAACCCCTGCTCTGTTCTTTGAGGCCCTCGTTCCTGCAAGCTACTCCCCATCCCTTCCTGGCAATGTGAGCTCATATAGTTCCCTTGCTTCTGATAAAGTCCTTGACTACCATGCAAATTAAAGCTATAGGAGTTAGAAGGTTGCCAGTAATCAACTACTAGAATGATTGTGCCCTAGGAATTGCTCTGAGAATATTGATATAAATGTTTTTATATAAAATATGAGATGGGGCCAACATTTAGTCAGCACTAACATCCTCATTCAGATTGCTTTGCTTAACTGCACTGAAACTGAGTTACCTTGTTGTAAAGTGGGGATAATAAATAAAACCAACTTTTGAGGGCTGTTGTGTGACTTCAGTGGAATGGTAAGTAGAGAGTCCTTCCAGCTTGAACATTTGGTGACTTGGAGGTTATAATCTAAATTCTTCAGGGGAGGCAGCTGGGAGTCAGAGAAGTCAGTGGCCCTCTCAGCTTACATGGCCAGAAAGGACAAGTAGAAGTTGCACCAAGGCCTATAGATCCAAAGTTCAGTGCTCCTTCTACTCTAACTCAACTTGGTTCCATTGGAAGAGGAAATCGATGCACTGACAAGAGGCAAATCAGTGGGTGATTATTTTGAAAGCCACCCATTAAGAATAGTTGTTTGTCTGACTCAACAGTCTCCTTGGCCAAATAGGCAGTCATGAGTAGACAGAGCCAGCCCTACCTGGGGCCCAGGGAACACCGAAAGATACCTTGAGTAGTTTGGGTGGGTGTCCCAACAGGTCATGAAAGGAATCAGTTCCCATAGGTCATGGCTTTTGCAATGACTGTTGGTGGCCACAGAGTTCATCGTTTACTTGAAGGCTTCATATTTGGGTTTGTCTTCAGCTAAAGGAGTTAAAATGAAGAAGAAAAGAGGAAATAAGAGCAGAGGAGGGGAGAATGCCAAATTGCTCAGTGGGCACTGGACTTGAGACATCAGACACTCAGAAATCCATCCCTGCCTAGTCTGCAGATTGAATCGAAAGCCAATTCATTTCATTGCAAATTAAACTTCCAATATTCCCAGTGCTCAGCCTCTGGCAATACCATGGACTTATCAAGCATCATAAATTAGAGGTACACCGAGTTATGTGATTACAGATCTCAGTTTGAAAACTAGGTTGAGCAGGGGAAAAATATTACCACAAATAAGCAAATAATCAAAACTACCAGAGAGTTAATATCTATATAAAGAGCTTATGCAAATAATTATAATGTTAAGACAGCATGCAAAAGACAGGAGAAAACTTCCCCAGAAGGAAGTAAAAATAATAAAATAATATAGAAAAAAATGTCTGACACCACAAATTACTAAAGAAATGCAAGTGGAAACTGTGGCAAAAATAATAAATAACAATGATTCCCAATGCTGGCAAGGTTGCAGGGAAACTGGTAAGTTCAATATTGCTAGTGGCAGAGTATCTTAGAAAGTAATTTGTAAAGTTTCTTGAGCCATAAAATGATTGATACACTATAACACAACAATGATCACACTCCATGGAAATATTTCTAAAAGAATCCAAAAGCTAAATTTCCAAAGATATTGGCACTGCAACATAATTTAAAGGCACCCCTCAAAAAGCTTAAAAGCAATCTAAATGTCCACAGTCTGGAAATAGTTCAACAAATTTAGAATATGCCCAAATTATAAAATGGCCATTTTGAAGATTACATAACACCTTTAAAAATGTTTTTGAAGTGTTTCGTGCAAAAAAGAAAAGTGTATAAAGCTTGGGAACACAATTAGGAAAAATTTATATTTGCAGAGATACAAGAGTAAAAGGAGCTCAGGATAATGAAAGTGCTATAACTTGGTGGAGTAGTGGAGACTGGGTGAGTCTTAGCCTCAGCTTCCTCATCAAGGGATTTGGGGCACTCTGATTCGCTTTCTCTCTCAAGGCTCTCACTCTCACTCTTGCTCACTCTGTAATCAGGGGATATGAATAAAATAATATATGGGAAGAAGCCTGCACAGTGTTGGCTCAACCCACGTTCTCCTCTTCTCCCTTCAGCTCAGGATTCTGGGAGGGCAAAGCCTGCAGGGGCAGAGCAGCTGTCGAAGGAGCCGAGGTCAGATGTGGAGGATACCTTCTGGCAAGGCCTGCCCATGTCCAGCATGCTTCAAATCCAGTTTCCCACAGGCCCTGTACTTCCCACCCCTGTTTTGGTCAGCAGGAGGCCCAGGCCTTCAGCACTCAGAGGTTGTTCAGTGGGGAAGAGAATGAGTGTGTGTGTGTGTGTGTGAGAGAGAGAGAGAGAGAGAGACCACTGGTGACCCCACCTGGGAGGATGCCTGAAAGTCACGCAGCGACCCTACACTCCCCTGGGCTTACAGTTTATAAAGAACTCTATGTCTTTGATCTCCTCCGAGACACACAAGAATCCTGGAGAAGGTAGAAGGGAGAATATCATTTGAGGAAGAAAACGAGGCTTGGAGAACTCTCCCCAGAGTTGCCCAACCTGTAGGGGGCAGAGACGAGACCAGAACCCAGGTCTGATGACTCCAGCCCACGATCTTTTGACTAAAGAGGAAGAAGCTGAACTGCCTGCCCCAAAGCCCAACTCCCCTTGAAACTTTCATAACAAGGAGAAGACACTTTGGTTTGCCAGAAATCTTCCAAGGAAGAGAGCACCAGTGCTGTCTACACCAAGCCTCTCAAACTTGGCCATGTGTCAGAATCACCTGGAGGGCATTAATATAGATACCAAGTTCCATCCAGAGTTTTCAGGTCTGTAGGTCTAGGGTGAGACCCAAGAATTCGCATGTCTGACCATCGTCCACAGGGTGCTCATGCTGCTGACCTGGGGACCACACTTTGAGAGCCATTGGTCAGAAAGTCTTGTTACGTGCTTGAGGTTAAAAATGCACTTGGGACAAAGGGAAAAAATGGTCTTGGCGGGGAACCTAGGAGAAGGATGCACCCTTTTGCTCCCCAAGGGAAAGTGAATTGAGGAGATGGGAGAAAGGCCGCGGCTTGGGGAAGTGACCTCTCCTGCAACTCCACCAGCAACTTCCATGAAAGCAATTAGAGTGATGAATGCTCAGTGCTGGTGGGTTGGAGGGTGTGGAAATGCAGGTGAGTGACTGAGTGTCGTGTAGGAAGAGGGTGAGACACACAGCCAACAATGGCCAGATGGGCAGGCTGGCCACCTGGACATTGATGGAAGGGCTTTAGATGTGTTGGCTGCAGTATCAGGGGACAGAGGACATGTCTCACGCTTCCTGTGGGCAGGAAGACCCATGAACTGGGTAAGCAGGTGACCTTCTGCAGCAGCTGTCCTGGCCCAGCATAGAGCTAAGAACTTTTACAGATTATCTCACTCAGGGGCTGCCTCACCCTGCAAGGTGGGAGAGGTGCTCGGGGTGGGGAGGTGAGGTTGCCAAACTTGGACCAGTGCCCTGAACGACAGTGGCAGTCATGCCACTACCAGAGATTAATTCCTCTAGGGAAGGATTTAGCATCTTCCAGAATCCTCTGTTCAAATGTCCCTGGAGAGTTCTTTCACCCATTAGCTCCACACATATTTGCAGAGCTTCTGTCAGGGGCTAGGCAACCTAACATTTGTGGACAATCATGAGCTAATGCTTTAGTAGGTTTAAATTGGCAACCAGCCTGTCTCATTTTAATTTAAAATGATCAACAGAGTGAAGAAGCATGGAACTGAATGACTGATCAGGGAAACTAGGATTTTAATGCTAGCTGTTAGTGGCTGGTGTTGTTACGAATGGGGGTGCTTTTCACCCAAGATGGCATTATCTAGAGTTGTCCATGGGCTCTGAGGTGCTGGGACGCCAGCATTCTTGTGCCAAGGGTCAAGTGTAAATATGGAAGGTTGTGAGGGTGGGGGCATGAGTGGGAGGCACGCAGTAGGGGGCACAGGAAGGTGGGGATCCAGGTGGCCTGGGTGCTCCAGACTTCTGAAAGGGCTCACTCTGACTAGAGCTCCAGAGAAGCATACATAGGACAAATGTCTGCCTGTCCTTGCCATAAAACTCCAAGGGAGTGGTGGAGAATTGGGGTCCGGTTTCTACCCAGGGAATTCATTTCCAGATATCCCAGAGACCTCCATCCTAAGGAAAGGACGTTTACAGTCTGTGCAAGGCTAGTTCTGTCTCTATGTCTGACCGTGCTTGAAAGCTTTCAAGAGTCCACACAGTAGAGAAAGCAGGTGAGGAGGAGCTCTTTAACAAACAGCCTAAGCAATAACCCTGGAGGAAGAGCACTAGACTTGGAGTCATAAGACCTAGGTTAGAATGTGGGCTTTGTCACTTAGGGACTGTGTGAACTCAGGGTAATCATTTTGTTAGGTAGTTAGGTAGACATGAGCAAGGGATGAAGAGAGACAAGCGTAGGAAACGGGAAGCCAGCTGACATTTAGTTATTTACTCATTTTAGAATTTTTCTTTCATGATGAGCCGGGCCGAATGCAAAAGTAGTTTGGATTTAAAGAGTACATTTTTCTTTCTTTTTTCTGCCCTTAGGAATGTGGCTTTCCCTCCTTCCTCAATGGAATCTGTTAGGGAGGCTGACCTTATCTAGTAAATCACTGCTAATGTGAGGACAAACAGCCATGTAAAACCACTTAATAACCAACTAAGAGGTGTGGAGAGGCTACACATCTTTAAAGAAACATCTGCAGACCTAGATAAGGAGCAATCCCGTTGGACTCTTTTGAAACACTCTAAAATCCTAAAAATGTAAACCCTTTTTCTTTATGCTATTTAGTTTCAGACTTATGTTTTTTTGTTTTGTTTTTTATTAAATATATTTTTAATTTTAAAATTGTGGGGTACAGTTAAGGGTTAGGTATACAAATATGCACCCTTGTTGATAAGGGGTATCCCCCCGTCCCCAGACAGATATTGACTACCATTAATCCCACCACCCTTGCCCTCCCTG
>NW_007233137.1:101243-126144 GCF_000164805.1 Carlito syrichta
TAGTTCCATCCAGGTTGCTGCGAAATTCATGATTTTGTTCTTTTCTATGGCTGTGTAGTATTCCATTGTGTATATGTACCACATTTTTTTAATCCAGTCCTCTTTTGATGGACCAGACTTATGTTTTATGTTAATCATTAACTTAGTCTTGTAAACTAGAGCTCACTGCATGTATAGGTAAGACATCATGAAAAAAGCGAAGATGCGTAGCCCCAGAATTTTTTAGACACTTGTAACTTTAACAAGGTAGAATTGACATATCTAAACATTAGTTCATGTCAAAAGTCACATGAAGGATTTATAACCTAACCATAAAGAGGGAAAAGAAAGTCCAAGAGGGAACTAACCAACCAAGACCAGAGACTAAGACAAAGAAAACTGTAAAAACCACCAAAAAAATAACCAGGCTGTCTCACTCTCTGAGCAGCCCACTCCTCTTGACTCTTAGGAAGGGACTAGCCCACTCTGCTCTGCTTTACTTGCTTGCCATAAAACTCTGCCTTGCTGTCCTGGGTCTGGTGTCATGTCCAAATCTTTGTTCACAGATAACCAATGAACCTCAAACCAGCATTTCCACTAACAATTTCTCCTCTTGAGTCTCGTTTTCCTCACTTGTGAGAGAGATGTTGACACCTACATCCTAGCCTCTGAGAGACTATAGACAGCAGTGGTGGGAGGCCCTGACTCTTGAGCCAATGTCTGGGATTGCTTCATGCAAGCTACATGCAAGCTGTGTGACTCTCAGCAAGTTTTCTCACCTCTCTGAGTCTCGGCTCCCTCATCTATCAAAGAAGGCTAACAACCATAGCTATCTGACAAGAGTGCTGTGAGAATTAAATAAGATAACATAGGTAAAGCATATAGAACAACTTCTGTCATTTAGAAAGTGCCATACAAGTGCTTATTTATTTAAAAGATGATCACCTAGGATATTTAACTGTCAAACGCATCACTTGCCACTACCCATGGAAGGGAAGGTTGGAGAATTTGCTACAGTAGCAGGTACTATGGCATTTCCCTATGCATGAGGGGAGTGAGGGCTGTTCCTCTGCCTCCCAAACGAAGTTGGTGGAAGCCCAGGAGAACTATGAGGGAAGGCTGGAGAGGGCTTGCAGGAGGAAGGCATCCTCTCCCTGGCTGAATCTCTGCTGAGCTGCAGCATCTCCAAGGCCACCCTAAGTGTGAATGGAGTTCATGGAGTTCTTGGTAGTGCCTAACATGAGTTCCCAGGAATCTGAAGAGGGATTCAAGGATGGCCTAGGGTTGGTGGCTGGCAGGAGCTACCTATAACAGCAGAGCAAGGAGAGCAGCTGGCTCATACAGTGGGCCCAGGGCTGTGGACTGAATCAAGTCTTCCAGAATTCTTATGTTGAAGCCCTGACTCCCAAAGCGACTGTATTCGAATGAAGGAAATAATTAAGGTTACATGAGGCCATGGCAGTTGAGAACCTGATCCAATGGGATTCATATCCTTATAAGGAGACACCTGAGAACTTGCTTGCTTCTCTGCCTTGTGAGGACACAGTAAGAAGGCAGCCATTTGCAAGCCAGAAAGAGCCCGCACCTGAAACCAAATTGGCCAGCACCTTGATCTTGGACTTCCAGCCTCTAGAATGGTGAGAAATAGCTTTGTTATTTGAGCCACCCAGACTAGGTATTTTTTATGGCACCTCTAGTAGACTAAGACAATCAGAATGTTTACGTGTCCCTAGGCCCCAAAAAGACTCTGCAAAGGGCTGCCTGCCAGGCCTTAGAACCTCTGAGGGTGTGTACCCCCAGGGCAGGACCCAAGATCAGGTCAAGAGTACATCTGGGGAGGACTGGACAGAGGCCCCTATAGAGCGCTCTCCAGGGCGAGCTTGGATTAGAGTATCAGCCATTTGTCCACCCAGAAAGAACAGCTACAGACAGCACTAGCCGTGTGAAAAGGCCTTTGAGCCTTTCTTCTAACAGCCCATCTTCCATCCAGGATGTTGGTGGCAGGTAAATGTAGAACTGCAGGGTGAACCACCAGACCACAGCCCTCCCCACTCTAAGCCCCAGTCCAGGGGAAGCCTCACCTGGAAAGGACAGAGAAGCTTGGTACTGAACATGATATTAAAGTTGTGACAGACTGAGCTTTCTTTCCTTTCTTTTGAAAATTGAGGCGGGAAACCTTGCCTCAATAAGTAGCTATAGAGTTCCTACTGGATGCTCCAAAAAGCTAAATTCACAGCAACAAATTTCCAGTTCTTACTCATTTCCCATAAGTCAGTTTCTTCCAGAAGTTCCTTTTGATCTCAAGGGGGCTGGTCCAGTTAAGTCCTCAGAACACATGGTCGGAAACCTTGACAGTCCTATGGGCTCAGTTATTCCCAGTTAGCCTCACTCCTCTGAAGAAAAGATTGTCCTGCCCCAGTCCCCTAGCTAAATCCATACCACTCCACAAGCCTGCCCTGGATAGTTTACAAGGCTCTGCTTCTGCCTCTGCCTCATCCTCTACTCTGGCTTCCCCTCCTTGCTCAGTTCACGAGCTTGCTTGCTTTCGTGTCGCTGGTCTTCCTGCCTTGACTGCAGAGTCGCTTCCTCCTCCGCACCTCTGCAGAGTAAGATACCTAGTGCCTGATTCCTTAGCCCTGCCACCTCCTTGCCCAACCTCCTTGGCTCCAGGGAACCAGCCAGAGGGATCACTCTTTGCCTGGTCCACTAAATAAAGATAAAACTGAGATCTGTTGAAATGACATCACATTTCGCCTAATAAAATGCACGCCTCCTACACTACCACACACAGACAGTGGAGGTAAATACACGTGCTGGCGAAAATTAAACTTCTCTCTGCAACTCCACATCAGCTCTACAGCATGTTGATGTGAGCTATGACAGGGATATCCTCACCTATCTGAGCAAAACATAATAAACATATCAATAGCAAACCACAAAAGTTCTATTTCAGTAAGAGTGATTTTTATTTACCTGGCAAAGGTGCCAATTTATCAGATAGATACAACCTAAAGAATTGTTCTCCTTCACTGCCTCTGTTTAATGATCCCATTGACCCAAGTGCTTACCAATGATTGACTAGGTATAGAAAATGTGGTACATATACATGATGGAATACTACACAGTCACAAAAAAGAATGAAATCGTGTCCTTGGCAGCAACATGGTTGGAGCTGGAGAACATCATCCTAAGAGAACTAACCCAGAAACAGAAAACCAAGCACCACGTGTTCTCACTTATATGTGGGAGCTATATGGCCACAAAGATGGACCTAATAGACATTGGGGACACCAATGTGGGGTTAGGGCTGAGAGGGAGGTTAGTGTTCAGTAATTATTGGGCACAAAGGTCACTATCTGAGAAATGGGTCACCTGAAGCCAAATCCCCACTAGTAAAGAATATGTCTATGTAACAAACATGCGCTTGTACCCTCTAAATTTAAAATAAAAATGAAAAAAATATGATCCTGTTGAATGCCTGTTTTCTTTTTCTTGAGTTAACCGAGGTCCAATTTGTCTAAACACTCTATTAAATAAACTTTTTAAAATTTTTACTTTTACTTTTATTTTTGGAATCCAGAGTCTTGCTCTGTTGCCGATCACGGCTCACTATAGCCTTGACCTCCTGGGCTTAGGCGATCCTCTCACCTCCGCCTCCCAAGTAACTGGGACCATAGGCATGCACTATCATGCCCGACTATTTAAAAAATTTTTTTGTAGAGACAAAGTCTTGCTATGTTGCCCAGGCTGGTCTCAAACTCTTAGGCTCAAACAATCCTCCCACCTCAACCTCCCAAAGTGCTTGGATTACAAGTGTAAGCCACCACGCCTGGCTAAAATACTCGATTAAACTTCTGACAGCCACTTCCTACACATCCTATTACCTTTGTCTCCTTTGAGGCAGGTTTAAATTTTAAGCTTGAGATTGCCAAGCTTGTGGCAATTGGGACATTTTATTTCATTGTGGGTCCTGATCAACTAATCCTACACTTCTATAACCCTAACACCAGCTGGTTACTCTGGAGCTCCCAAAGGTGCTATCTTCCTAATATCCAGTCTCTCGGGATTCTTCCTCAATGTAAATACACACGTTGTCACTTTTCTTGCCTGAGTTCTGGAAAGGGTTATGCCGTTACCCATGAAAGGCTAACTACAACTAAGCAATGTCACAAGAATATCGATCTTTTTCTCCTCAATAAGTCAGTGGCTTATTCACAGTAGCTGCTCCAGCCCGAGTCACTTGATACTAAACTAAGCTCCTTTCCTTGAATCCAGTGATGACAGGCATGTGGGACTTGTGATGCTTTGTGAAGACTTGGATGAGTCACGGGAAGTGTCATACTGTACAGCAGTCAGCACTCCACCCCCAAATCCTGCCACCAGCCCCTTCTGTCCCTTAGTCTCTCTCCCTGATGCAACCACTAAATGCTGGTTCTAAGAGAGAATCACTGGAAGAGGAGCTCTAAAAATTACTGACGCTTGGGTTCTGCCCTGGAGATTCTGCCATAAACTGGTCTGGGATGTGGCCTGGGCACTGGGCTTCTTCACAGCCCATGGGGCTATGGTCCCAGACTGTGTGTCCTCTGTCAGGCTGAGCCATGCTGTCCCATCACCAAGTCTGCACACCTTTCTTCTCTCTGAGTCAGTTGGGCATGTGGTCTCCATTTTCCACAGTCCCCACATTTCCTTTTTGTCTCCCCACAGTGAGGCTGGGGATCCCTTGCTCTTATCATTACAGCTGACCTGCCTATTTTCCCTCAGCTCAAAGGGAAGGGATGCCCCCAGGTTGATCACAAAAGAGGTGACCACCGAGGCTGTGTGTTTCTTCTACCTGGCCTGCTTCATTCACTCACCTTGAGGACAGTTTGGTTTGTGACCCTGGCATGGTCCTCAGTACTATCACCCTGTTTCACAGGTGAGAAGACTGACACTCAAGGTCATAAACCCTGTGACTTGTTGATGCTCTCAGGTCAATGGACGGAGAAGCCCAGGCTCTTAAGATCTACAGGATTCCTCCTTCTGCAGGTGAGCTGCCCAGAACCCTACCCTCCTCTATTACCAGGGCTCTGGCAGTTGGAAAATCCCTTCTTATATGAAGACCCAAGTCTGCTTTTCAGCTGCAAACACAATAGTCATGTAGAAAGAGAGGGCAGGAAAGCGTGTTTGGGGTCAGATGCATTTTGGCTGACCAGCAGGTTCTGCTCAGTTGGGGTCTGTGGTGTCCTTCTTGTCTGGAAACATGGCCCTGGGGATGGGCTCTGGGATCCCAAAGAGGCGGTGGCTGTGCACTGGAAAGGAACCTAGGTGCTCACAGTTCAACAGGCAAGAAACAAGGGACCCCCAGGGACCAGAAGGGTGGAGTGGAGGGGGCACAGGGAGGAAGAGGGGGCATGAGAGCCTGGATCACAGTTCCTGACATGGAGCAGAGGTTGAAGGGATACACTTCGAAGAAGGAAGGAGGAGGCATGAACCAAGGAGGACAGGTAGCCTCTGGAAGCTAGAAAAGACAAGGAAGGAGATTCTCCCCGAGAGCCTCCAGAAGGACGCTGGCCTGCCGACACCTTGAATCTAGGACTTATGACCTCTAGAACCATAAGAGAATATGTTGTAGTTAGTTAGTATAGCAGCAATAGGAAACCAATGGAAGTAGAAGTCTGGGTCCTTCCACCATGTGTGTCTGCTGGGGTTCCGTACTGAGAGGCTTAGACAGCAGGAATCAGTTGTCTCACAGTGCTGAAGGATGGAAGTCCGAGACCAAGGTGGGCAGAGTCACACTCCTTCTGAAGGCACTAAGGAAGGGTCAGTTCAGGCCTCTCTCCTAGCTTATGGTGGCTCCCTGGCTTGTGACAAATCATGTTCTCATTGTATATGTGTGTGTGTGTGTGTGTGTGTGTGTGTGTTCTAATTTCCCCTTTTTATAAGAATCCCAGTCATGTTGAATTGGGGCCTGTCTTAATAACTTCACCTTAACCTGATCATCTACAGAGACCCTGTTTCCAAGTAAGGTCACATTCACAAGCACCAAGGATGAGGACCTCCATATCTTTTGAGGGGACACGGGTCAACCCCTAACACACCATTACTCCTAAAAGCAGCCTGGCCTTACAAATGCCAGGGAAAGAGGGCAGTAATTATTTCCCTGCAAGCGACCCTCTGACTTCCCCCTCTCCTCTGGCTCCTATTTTGCTGCAAAGAGCTCACAAAGCGACTGCCCGGTGCTCAGGGACAGCGTCCAACCCAGTCGCTCCCTGGAACTCCAGCACACTAAGCAGGGGTCTGTGCAGTCTGCCAGGTCAAGGTCCAAGTCTTCTTCACCCATCTATCCCCAGCACCTGCTGTGTGCCACACCCCCAGTGAGTGCATGTCAAAAGGATGCATTATTCATCTTTTTTCCCCATCCACCAAGCTGAGCCAAAACACCACACAAAGTCAGTGTGTGTTCAATGGAAACGTGGCCCCGAAAAGCATCCCTCAGTGCAGAAGGGTGGAGCTCAGCCTGTTTTGAAACGAGGTATGTGGGGGGGGGCAGAGTGCCCTGAGCGGCCAGGACTCTGTGGGCAGCTTATACCTGTGTCTCAAGTTGGAACCAGTGTTTTTTTTAAAGCAGAGACTGAGATCCTACGGGAAATGGCATAGAGACAAGGAGGATCAGTGACGTCTCTCCTGCCCTCACTCCTTGTGAATTTGGCAGAACATCAGGTGGGACAGAGTTGGCTATCATGAAACCCAAAGAGAGATGCAGGAAGCCCAGCCTGCAGAGCCTATCCAAGCACAAGTTCTCAGTGAATGGACAAAGCTGTCGTAAACACCAAGAGCCTGCTGCTCTCAGAGCCCAAGGCCCACCCTGGGCCTGGATGGGAGAAATGGCAAATGATGTTCCCACCCACATGCAGGCATGCCCTTCCCCCGAGCCCGCTCCAATGTGGTGTCTGAACAGGGAGCTTCACTCTTGGTCCCTGAGGCTGGAAAAGTTCCACGTCTTTTCTCTCGCCCAGGAGGCAAAGTAGGTTCTCCCTGAACAAGGCGAGGGCCAGTGTCTTGCATCTGCCACTGGAGGACAACATGGCAACTTGGGGTTCATTTACTCAATCTCATTCTCTGACAGAAAGGCACAGTAAGGATTGAAGGAATCCCTGGGGGTCATGAGGCTCAAGGCAGAGCTATTCTTCCCCCAGGTGAGTGAGGAAGGTAGGACAGCAAACCCACGGTGACTCAAACATGAAACCGAGGCTGGCCAGATACGGATCAGGATAGTGCCATCCTGAGGTGGTACTGGCAACCCAGGACTCTAAACAGGGGCTACAAACTACAGCCCATGGGCCAAAATCTTATGCTGGGGGTATGACTGCCACTTGTTTTTGTAAGTGAAGTTTCCATGGAACACAACTGTGCCCCTTCGTGGCTGTTTTGAGAAGCAAGGACAGAGTTAAGTCGTCAGGACAGAGACCACATGGCCCGCAGAGCCTGAAACCAGGGGCGACTCCACAGGCATGCAACCCACAGGGCCCCGTGCTCAGGAGACGCCACAGCTTGATTTCACCATCCTGAAATATTTACTTTTTTTTTTAACAAGGGACCCTAGACCTCGCAACTCATGTAGCCTGTTCTGCCTCAAATACTTAGCATGTGGCCCTACAACTTGCCTTTCCCTCTATTTTTCCAGACCTTGGTTTCTTTTCAGTCCTCTGCCTAAATGCTTCTGGCCCCAGAAAGCCAGCCCCTTTCTGAAGCAGCCGTTGACATTTTTAGAAAATCATGAAGCAATTCTTCCTGGTGCCCTTAATAGTAAATCCTATCAGCTATTGCTATCGAGGACCAACGGTGAGCCAGGCCCTGGATTGAGTCAAGTCAAGACCTGTCACCTACTCCCCAGTCCTTGAGACCACCCAGAAAAAAATCTCATCTCTTCCGCCTTGGCGTGGTTCAAGCCCCTGAACCATCTTACTCACACTCCTTATATATGATCTACTTTCCCAAGACCCCTCTTAAAGCACAGAGCCCAAACAAGGCTCCAAGTGTAGACTGACCAGTGCTCCACTGGTAGGACAATCACACTATCATCCCAGATGGAATATCTCTACTAAGACATCCTGAGATCACATTGCCTATTTTGGAATCCGTTCCAAAAATCTCCAAAATCCCTGATGGCAGGAAAAGATGATGCTGTTATGCTCATTATATAGGTGAGTAAACTTAAATTTAGAAGGGAGTGGCCTGCTCATGGGCACATGGTCATTCTTCTGTCTTCAAGTCCTTAGCTCTCTCCTCCACCAACCAAGGCTTTCTGGGTCCTCAGTTTCTTCATCTGTAAAATGGGGATGCTGGGTCTCTTCCAGCTCTAGCATGCTGTGATTTGTCTTCTAAATGCAGACCCCAAACGCTAAGTCATGAAGAAAAGAGAAGCCCTCGGCCTGGATTTAAAACTCCTGGGGGAAAAAAAAAGTTTCCTTTCCTGCTCGTGGTTCTAACCTTGCTTACCTTGGAAGCATCTGCATAAGTGACAGACCTTGCTGAGTGGCGATGGTCCTAGGTGGCCCATCCAGTCTTCGGACTGCGGTGCCACGAGTTTCTTGGCGAGTCGGCCCGCATCAACTTTCCCTTTCCCATTACTTCTCCTGTTCACACTCCACAAATTTATGTCTTCTTGCACATTCTATTTTCTAAAATTTTCTCTCTCTCTAAGAACAACAACAAAAAGGAACGCAGAGTCCTCCACAAAACCCCCGACACAAAATGGGCTTCAGAAAGTCGCTCTCTCTCCTTAATGGTGTTCTCTTGTCAGGCACATCACCCCAGGGTTGACTTATGAGTCTCATCTTTCAGTATGTTCGCTTCATAACACTTTTCCATGGGTACATGGGTCCTCTGGTGCCCCGTTAGCTTCTCCCACTAGGTGGGGGGGCACAGGTTTTGCCATTCACACTTGACTAGTGAGAACACTGGGGCTCAGAGAGGGGAAACAGCTGATCCAGGCCATGGAGCTGGTTAGCGATGAGGCCAAGAAAAGACGGATGGCTTCTGACTTAAGTGCTCTCTCCACTAGCACTGTCTTTGGAAGCAGGATTGTGATAAGGAAGTGAGAACGACTCTCTGACTCTGGCATCCAGCCCTTTTCTCTCTGACTCCAATCATCCTCCTGGTTCAACTGAAGTACACCTCCTTCCTCTGAACCCCACAATGTGTACTAGCTGCCCCACCCCCTTGGCTCTCGGCACTGATCACCAGCTAGAGGCAATGGCCCTTTCAAATGAGTCTCTAACACACACTGAGGGTGCCTTAGAACAACAGAATGAATCTCACAACAGTAGCTGCTGTTGCCATGATCACTCATTGTTCCAGAAACCATGATTGTGAAATAAGCTACCCCACAATTCAGTAACATTTCAAAAATTATGCACACAACTCTGTGGTTTCTATATTCAGACAGGACACAGAGAGCACAGTGCTTCTGATCTGTGATGTCTGGGACTTCAACTAGAAGCCATGAAAGTGACTTGGAAAAAGGGGGCTTAAATCATCCAAAAACCTTGTTTGCCTCGCGCCTGATGGTGATGCTGGCAGACAGCTGGGGCCTCAATTCCCCTTCTTGTGGTTTCTCCATATAGCCTAGTTTGGGCTTCCTCCCAACATGGTGACTGAGTTCCAAGGCAAGAATCCTGTGGGAGCCAGAAAGCTAGCTGGGGAAAGAACACAGACCCTACCTCTTGGTGAAGGAGTGCCAGTCCCATTGTAAGAGCATAGATGTGGCCATCTTTGGAAAATGCAATCTTCCATATCATTATTATTATCTTGCCACCATCAATTTCCCCTTTAGGATGAGTTTCTTGCAGGTGACTCCTCCATCCCTTGTTGACAATGCTGCCACTGGCTGGCCCACCTTTTCCCCAGACATATCTGGTCCTGCAGTGGGCAAAGTTCAAACTTGGGCTCAGATCCCTGTCATATCCTACAGGACCATAAGCAGCAACATTCTTTCCTTGTCCCTATCTCTTTGCAGGAAGAGATACACATTGCTAGGACCAGGAGGACCTGGGGACTCAAGTAAGGGAATGGAAAAAAAAAATTATCCTAACTCAGCAACAGAGTTTCCTAGTTGCCTACCATTTATCCCTAGGAACACTGTGAGGGCTGACAGTATACTCAGCTAAAAATCTACAGTTCCATTTTCCTTTGCCGAGAGGGATGGCCAGTGAGATATACACATAAGTTGTTGGGTGAGACTTCTGGGGAAACTTTTTAATGACACTAACTCAGTTGGAAGATGTCTTTTACTGCACTTGTCATCTTCCTTCTTGTTGTCCAGACTCAGATTTGGTGGCTGGAGTAGCAGGAGCCATCTTGTACCCATGAGAGAGCTTTGAGAATAACAGAACAGAGAGACGGGGGCTGGGTGCCTGATGATATCATGCAGCCACTATAGTAATTCTGAACTACCTATTTGCACTAAGTAATAAAAGTTTTTAAAAAAAAGTCCCTACCTTGCTCAAGCCAGTATCATTCTTGAACCCTTATTATTAGTAGCCAAGTCCAATTACCGATAGAACCTTAATCACCTCCAGCTTTCTAATTAGGCTTCCTTCTTCAAATGCCACCCAGCTCCAATCCATCCTCTGCCTGGCCACGAGTGGGTGTCCTCACACACAGATTTGATGTTGATCCTCTCTTGCTTTGAAGCCTTCAATGGTTTTCCAGCATATCTAGATAAAATCCATACTTTCCTACTTAGAAGACCAAAGCCAAAGGATTGCTTGAGCCCAAGAGTTTGAGGCTGCAGTGAGCTATGATCACACACTGCACTCCAGCCCAGGCAACAGAGCAAGACCCTATATCAAAAAATAAAAAAACTCTTTTTTTTTTTTGAGTTGGAGTCTCACTTCGTCACCCAGGGTGGAGTACAGTGGCATGTTCACAGCCACCCCAACATCACACTGCTGGGCTCCAGGGATCCTTCCACCTCAGCCTTCCAAGTAGCTGGAACTACAGGCGTGCGCTACTACGCCCAGCTAATTTTTTATTTTTTTTAGTGTAGAGATGAGGTCTTGCCAAGTTGCCTGGGCTGGTCTCGAACCCATGGGCTCAGGCAATCCACTCGCCCTGGACCCCCAAAGTGCTGGGATTACAGGCTGAGCCACTGAGCCCAGCCTAAAAATTCAATACTCGTTAGCATGACATTCAGGATACTCCACACCCAGGCGCAAGCTAAACCATTATCTCCTGTCTCACCTCCCAGATACCCGGTGCTTCAGCCATTCCATACGTCTCAACATTCCAGTTTATACCACTTCTCAATATCTGTAGCCTTGCACCTTGCAGAGTTCTAGCTGGTGAGCTCCTACTTGTCCTTCAGTATCTAACTCTAAAGCCACCTCCCACAAGAAGCCTTCCATGATGCCCTCAGAATTAAGCCACTGCCTCCTGTGGACATCTAAGTCAAGTTCTTTGTAAAATATCCTCTGACTTGTAGCACTTGGTACAATGGATTATAATCACTTTTTTTTTTTTTTTTTTTTTTGAGTTGGCATCTCATTCTGTCACCCAGGCAACCAAGTAGCTGGAACTACAGGCATGTACCACCATGCCTCAGCCTTCCAAGTAGCTGGAACTACAGGCATGTACCACCATGTCCAGCTGAACTTTTTATTTATTGTAGAGATGAGGATCACTGTGTTGCTCAGGCTGGTCTCGAACCCCTGAACTCAGGCAATCCTCTCGTCTCCGCCTCCCAAAGTACTGGGATTACAGGCTTGAGCCACTGCACCCAGCTTATTTATCTATCTATTTATTTATTTATTGGAAAGCAGGAGTTTATTAAGAAGACAGAAAAGCTCCTGCCGTGGGAAGGGACTCAAAAGAAGGTTGCCCAATCACTTATTTTTAAATTGATGTCCCCTTAGACTGAGAGCTCCTTAAGGCAGGGACAGAGTTGTATTTTTCTCCCCAGCCATCAGCATATCCTGAATGAGTGAGTAGATGGACAGAGAAATGGGTGCAAGCCGGGCTCGGTGGCTCAGCCTGTAATCCCGCGCCTTTGGGAGGCTGAGGTGAGTGGATTGCCTGAGCCCGCGGGTTCGAGACCCGCCTGGGCAGCGAGACCTCATCTCTACAATAAACAAAAAAATCAGCCGGGCATGGTGGCGTGCGCCTGTAATTCCGGTCACTTGGAAGGCTGAGGCGGAAGGATCGCCGGAGCCCAGCAGGTGGCCGGGAGTGGCCACTGCACTCTAGTCTGGGCGACAGAGTGAGACTTCAACTCAAAAAAAAGAAAAAGAAAAAGAAATGGGTGCAGACCCTGGCCCCTGGGGATTTGGAACCTTCCCCCTTTTTGCTGCTGGGGCCCAGGGGACGGCTGAATTGGAGGAGGGTGTCGGAGAAACTGGCAGGCATCTAAGAAGAGAGCAGCACCTCATGAGTGCATATGGAGGGGCTGGGGTCCAAGGAGATCCCGGAAGCTGTCGAAGGGAGGGGCGCAGGGCAGTGTAAACATGGACATCACATTCCTTCACCTGGCATATCCAGTGCAGAGTCACTTGTCAGGAAGACAGAGCGGGAGCGAATCCCATCAGAGGCCTCCTCTCTCATTCCATCCCCAGCCCCACCCACATTCACCGTCCATTGAGTCCCCCTCCAAAGAAAACCTTAGAAATAGGAAAACCTCAATCCTGCTCCAGGCCACCAAATAGCAGGACCAGGTCCCAGCCATCCTACCAGACAGCATTTCCAGCTCCCGAAGCTGTCCCCACAAACCCATCTTCTCCCCTCCACAAGGGCAGGAGGCTGCTACGACCATGTCCCCATTTTCCAGGTGGGGACATGGTGGCCAGAGGTGAAGTGTGCCCAGGGTCACACAGCTGGCCAGACAGGGCTGGGGCCAAGCCAACCCCGCCTTCCTCCATGGGCAGCCGCTCCCCAGAGGAGCCCAAACGCTGACAGCCCTGGGGCAAATTCCAGGGGACCCTCAGGGCACGCCGTGCCAGGTCCTCCTGTGCTCCCGCCTGAGGCCCAGCGGCCCGCACAGCCCCCTTTAAGGAGTGCTCGGCCTTCCAGAAGAGCTCCGGTCTTAATTTTAGCTTGGAGGCCTGCCACGGGAGGCTTTAGCGAGAGGCAGGCTGAAGTTATGTGGGACAGCTGTCAGCCGGCATGCTGGGTGGGGCCTATTTAGCCAGCAGGGACACAAGTCTGGGGACACTGAACTGGTCACTCTGCCCTGGGTGATTTCAGCCCCGCCCGGCCACACGGCTCGGATCTCCTCCTGCGGTCCCCCGGTGCCACGATGATGGCCGAAGAGCACACAGACCTAGAGGCCCAGATCGTCAAGGATATTCACTGCAAGGAGATCGACCTGGTGAACCGAGACCCCAAGAACATCAACGAGGACATAGTCAAGGTAGGCTCTGCAGGCCTTCCTCACCGTGGCCCCGCGGGTGTCAGGTTTGCGAGTTTGGGTGCTCGGCGGGGTAGGGTTTTCTCAGTAGACACAGCTTCCCTGACAAGAGACCTGTGGCTCTGTCTTCTCCAAATCCCCCGCAAAAAGAGGGGCGTGGAAATTCCCATAGGACCTTTAGCATAATCAAGAGCAAAAAATTAACCTCTTCTGCACGACCCAGGTGCTGATCGGGCAGGAGAGGCCACTCACAGAGCAAATACCTCTTACTACACAGAGGCTCTCGCCATTCACGCCTGGACCTCCTCCTGGGAGGAGTAAGGAATTGTGGCCAAGCTGGGCTCTTTCCTATGCCAGGGTCATTTCTGCGGTCTCCACAGTGGGTGCAGGGTTAATCCCCACAGGGCAACTTCCAGCAGGACCAGTGGCCCTTTGAGGCATGCTTTCTCCCCCAGAGCTCTACCGGGCATCTGTCCCCCAGTGCTGGGGGCCAGACGCAGCCCTACCCCCAAGCCCCACCTCATCGCAGGTTTGGCAGCCAGGCCAGGTCGGAGCAGAGGCCTCTCGGAGGGCACCCGAGTTCCTGAAAGGAAGTGTTCAGAGTTGTGCTCAGAGTTGTGCAGCCTTCAGGGAGTCTTTGCACAGCCACTACCTGAAGTCAGGTCTCTTCCCTTGCCAGTGACACTAGCCTGACTGCCTCCAGGCCACCCCCTCAATCCCACCTCCACCCAGGACCCAGAGGGATCTTTCCAAAGCCGAATTCCTCAGAGCAGGGTCCCTAGGCCCCAGCATCAGAGTCACTGCAGGGGCTATTAAGAGGGCAGGTGCCAGGGGCCTCCTGGGTCCCAGTGATGGTGTCAGAACCTCAGGCTAGCTCTGTCCAATAATGGGATATCGTTACCCTATGGAATTTTAAATTTTCTAGCAGCCACATTTTTAAAAAGTAAAAGCGAACAGGTGAAATAATTTTTCCTGATATTTTAAGTTAATCTTATATATCTAAAATAGTATTATTTCAACAAATAATCAAAACACGTATCAATGAATTATAGTGCTGTCCTTCTTCATCTGCAAGATACAGTGTGTATCTTATGCCGATGATATATCTCAGTTTGGGCTCCAAATTTTCATCATAAAATTTACTAAAATTTACTGTTAGAAACTGATTCACTTGCCCAGATTGATTCAATTTTTTTTTTTTTTTTTGATTCAGAGTCTCACTCTGTTGCCCAGGCTGGAGTGCAGTGGCATGCTCACAGCCACCCCAGCATTGACCTGCTGGGCTCCGGCAATCCTTCTACCTCAGCCTTCTAAGTAGCCAGAACTACCGGTGCATGCTACCATGCCCAGTTAGTTTTTGATTTATTGCAGAGACAAAGTCTTGCCAAGTTGCCCAGGCTGGTCTCGAACCCACAGGCTCAGGCAATCCACTCACCTCGGCCTCCCAAAGTCCTGGGATCACAGGCTAAGCCACCGAGCTTGGTTGGTTTCAACATTCTTTAAGAAGTGTTCCAATAGTGGAATCGGGTATCAGTTTTACATTTTAGTTAAAATTGAACAAATTGTAGAATTCTTCAGGTGCATGAGACACATTTCAAGTGCTCAGAGCTTGAGGCCCCTGGATTAGATCATGTGACTAAGGATAGTCTTGCATTGCTCTCCCTTAATGTGGCTCTTCCTATGCTGGATAAAACCTCACCTCCCCATGTGGCTTTCCAAACCCAGCACAATGAGGCCCAACCTGCTTGCTTCTTCAGCCTGGTTTGCTTCTGCCTGCCAACCCGTGCACCAGAACACATCCCCATGCCTTTGCTGGGAGTGCTCACCTCTTCCCAAGTGGTAAATGCCCAGCTCAGTCTTCAAGGCCCAACTCAAATGGCACCTCCTCCAGGAAGTCTTCCCTGACTCCACAGGCAATCAGCTGCTCCGCTGGTCCCTCATCTGTGTATCCGTTCACTTGGGGCATTGCCCCAGAACAGCTCATATTATACTATAGATTTCTATAAGGCATTAGTGGTAGGGACAGAGTATATAATATTTCGGCACAGTGTGAAAGCTGCAATGGGGAAAATTAGGGAGCAAACTTCACAAACTATAAATCACTATATACATGTAAAATATTATTAGCTATGGTGTGGTCTGGCAGGAATAGTCCCAAATCTGACTTTAACAGCCCTGATTTCAAATCCAGGCTCTTTTACCTAAAAACAACAACATTGGGTAAGTTTAGGTTTTTCCTCCTGTAAAATGAGAATAATATCATTTACTTCCACCACATAAATGAATCTCAGAGCAGAGCTATGCAGTAAAAATATAATGTGAGGATTAAATAGGATACGGGGTTTGAAAATGTCTCATACTGTCCCCGGCGCTCAGCAAGGGTGTGCCAAGTGTGAGCTGGAGAGGGACCCTGAGGAGCCTGCAGTCTGAAGGGTGAGAGAACCCAGGCCAGGAGCCAGCGCTGTGTCCAGGCGACTGTCCTGGGGTGCCCTGGTGGGCTGAGGAGTGGGGGGTGGAGAAGAGAACCCCGTGAGAGATCATGGTTTCTAAAGGATACGCACAACAGGTGTCCAGAGGAAGCTCCTGGGTCCTACTGAGACAGGAGGGGGTGGGGGTGGCTCCAGCCCCAGGCCCAGATCATGATGCAGAGGGCGAGCCCAGGCAGCACAGGTGTGGCGGCTTTATGCTGCCTCCCCTGGGCTGAGAGCTGTCCTCTCCTGGCCGCCTTGAGCTCTAGAAAAATAGCACAAAAGGCTAAATAAGAGGCCCACAAATAGTTTTGCTCGGAGGGGGTTGTTATTTGGTATTTTTTGAAATTATCTGGTTTGGGAAGTTATTTGACTTTTTCTTTTATTTTTAATGAGTGAGAAATTTTAAAAGTTTGCTGCAAAAAAAGGGGTTATAAAACAGAGTCAGATGAATACCACATACAGTTTCAAGTAGACTTCAGGGCTGTGTTATAGTCTGCTGAAGAATAAATAAAAGAAAGAGGCCAGGCACAGTGGCTCATGTCTGCCATCCCAGCACTTTGGGAGGCTGAGGCAGGAGGACTACTTGAGCCCAGGAGTTCCAGACCAGCCTAGGCAACATAGCTAGACCCTATCTCTACAAAAAATAAAATGAAATAAAATTTTAAAAAGCCAGGCATAGTAGTGCACACCTGTGGTTCCAGCTACAGGGGAGACCAAGGCAGAAGGATTGCTGAATCCAGGAGGTCGAGGCTGGAGTGAGCCGTGATCACGCCACTGTAATCCAGCCTGGGTGACAGAGTGAGAACCTGACTCAAAGAAGAGAAGGAAAGGGAAGGGTAAGGGGAAAGGAAGAAAAGGACAAGAAAAGAAAACAGAGGAGGAGGAATGGGGGTGGCCTGTGTTCTGTCACCAACTGGGGAAAAGATGAGATAGAGCAACAGGAAGTGGGGGAGACAGGGAGAGATGGAAAAACAAGACAGAGGTCAAGCGGAAGGCTTAGGAGGCCCTAGCACTGCCTGGGTGGCAGCTGCCAGGGTGGCTTTGTGGTGGTAGCAGGCTCCTCATGGGCTAGGCTGAATGACATGAAGAGGATGTTGGAAGGGGACCTGGCTACAGAGACCCTAGTTCTGGCCCCAGCCACAACACTAGTTTGTTGTATGACTCTGGGAAAATCCCTTTCCCTCTTTAGGTCTGTGTCCCTGGTGCAGACAGTGACTAGGTAGAGAAAAGAGAGACCCTGTCCCCTCTGCCACCAGTCGCTGAGGTTTCACACAGAAAAGTAAAAAATGAGGAGGAACTAGAACCACCACGCCCATGGATTTGACCCCAGCAAAAGGGAGGCACGCCCTTTCGGCACTGCCCTTAAACCCTTGCAGCCAAGGCAGAGGGAGAGCCCTGTATACCCCAACAGATGCCATTGGTGGTCTCCAAGGTTCGAGGTAGGCACAGGGCAGTGTGGAAGTTTAGGGAGGTTAGAGCTGAGGAAATGGGGACAGCGCACCCCATTCCCTTTGCCACCTGCCCTCCTCACCAACACCGATCCCACAAATTGTGACCTGCTATGTGCCAAGCACTGTGCTATCCCAGAGGACATGGTGTTGGCAGGATGGGCCCGCTGTGTGCAAGTCCTACTGGGCTAGGACGATGGGAATGTCCGCCAAAGGTCCCTAGGGCTCTCTGCTGGCCAGCAGGTAACCTGAGTTCGCCGCTCCCTTCAGATCCAAGTTGGAAAGGCCCGCCCCCATGCATGCCTCAGGATCCCAGCCCCACCCCAGAATCCTCCCGAGTTGTTTCTGAGATGGCTCAGGGCTAGTTTGTGACAGTCCTCTCTCCCCCAACTCACACCTATGCACCCAGGCCCTAAAGCAGCGATGCTTGAGTCCGAGTGTCATGCAGATCCTCCTGCATGGAGTCAAATCCTCCCTCCTCAGATGCTCCCAAGTCGGCCCTTCAGACAGGTCAGGAAGCAGACAGACAGGATCCCCATCCTCCATCAGACCAGTTCCCACCCACTTCCACCCCATCTGCCGCAGGACACCTGCCTTCTTCAGAAAAACACCATTCTGCCTCTCAACTCAGGCTAATAAACACCCCGAGGGACCAGCATCCCGCCAATTCTACCAACTCTTGCCCATTTGGGGCCCATCTGGGACACCCCGTTGCACAAAGATGAAACTGACATGATACTACCTCCCTTGAAAAGAATTCAACCAAGAAAGAAGTTTAGAATAATGAAAATATACAGGAGAAGGACCTAAATGCCCCAAGTTAGTGCTGGATGAAGTGCCATGGGGTTGGGGGAGGCAAAAAATCACTTTCACCTGGGAAAATCGGGAGCCAGCTGCATGGGAAGGTGGTATTCAAGGTGCATTATAAAAATGACAAAAGTTTAAAACATGGAGTAGAGGAACAGGGAGAAAAAATAAAATAAATAAAAACATAAAAAATAAGCAAAGTTGTGGAGACTTTCACAACACTGGGAAGAATGTTGGGCAGAGTTGGCAAATGTGAGTAACAGGTACTGCCACTGCTTCTTTTGTGTGTTTATGGCAGACATGACTAATGGATCCTAGCACTGTTCCAGTTGCGACCCAGCTGCTAGTCAGTGGGCACAACAGATTCTGCTACCCTATGTGCAGAATAATGAACTGTCGAATGGGATTAGGACAGAGATCTGAAAGGGAATTTGTGGGATAGAAGACAGGGAGGGAAAGTTGAGGCTGGGTCATGGAGGGGCATCCACCCCACTAGTCATTCCACACTGACAGTTCTTTCCTTTTGGACATGACATGTCCTCTGACAGTGACCTCTAAGAAGACAATTCACAGTGAGATGTTATGATTTAGTGTTATGGGGACTCCTGGTATCAGCTGGCCTAGAGCTTTACAAACTGTGATCCACTTTCTTGGAGAGCTTGCCAAAATGCAGATTCCCGAGCCCTACCACCAGAAATTCTTATTCAGCTGAGCTAGTGAATGTTTTGCACTGTCATGTTTGAGCATGAAAGCCCCACACTCAAACTTGTCAATTTGTCAGCAAACAAGTCCCCCTCATCCTATAGAACACAAACCTGGAGTCCAGATCACCTGCTTTCCCTAAAGACACACTGTTATCAGTTGTTGATTTCTGTGTCACATATCATCTCAAACCTTGGCAGCTTAAAGCAAAAACCATGTGTTGGATCTGTCACAGTACTGTGGGTTGGCGGGGCTCAGTTGGACAGCTCTGCTGATCTCACTGGAACTTCATGAAGCTGCAGTCAGACAATGGCTGAGGCTGCAGTCACCTGAGGGCTCCACTGAGCTGGACCATCCAAGGTGGTTCACTTCTGTGCTTGGGGTATTGACGAGATTGCTGGAAGGCAAGGTGAGGCTGGGACACTGGGATGGCTGGGCCTCTATCTCCATGTAGTTTCAGTCCTCCCCATTCACATGCCTCTCCACCAGTCTCTGGTGCCAAGTATGCAGTGAACTTCTAGCTCCACTGGCCTCTAGAGCAGGGTTCAGTGGTGGACTTCTAGCCTTGCCAGTCTCTAGAGCACGGTTTTGTGGCAGACTTCTAGCACCATCAGTCTCTAGAACAGGGTTCTGTGGTAGACTTCTAGCACCACTGGTCTTCAGAGCAAGGCTCAGCAGTGGGCTTCTAGCTCCACTGGTCTCTAGAGCAGGGTATAAAAGTGAATCTCTAATGCGGAGGCTTAGGGATCCCATAAGCAGAAGCCACTAAGCCTTCCTAATGGATATGGAACTGATGCAGCATCCTCTGTGCCACATTCTGGTGGTTAAAGTGAGTCACAGGGCAAGCTCAGACCCAAGATGAGGTGAGACTACTCAAAGACATAAACACTGGGAGGCATGATTGATTGAGTGTCATCTTTGAAGACTAGCAAACCACCCACTGAAAGATGGTGCACACCAAGCCTATTAACAGAACTTCCCCCAGGGTATTTCTACTGCTCCTGATTCCAGCCTGCACCAATTTTCCTGAAGGCTAAGAGGACAGGAAGGAGATGGGAAAGGACAGACAGGAGGGAAAGGACCAGGCCTCACTGAGATGCTGAGGGATTTCTCCTAGCAGGTTCCCTTCTCTTTCCTGGCAGCCCTCTGCCATCTCAGTCTCTTCTCAGCTCCTATACATGAACCCAAGTCTCTTTATGCCTCAGCCTGGGAACCCTAGATGTCCCCTCTAGGATGCTCTCAAACCCAAGCTCCAGATGATGCCTGGCCACCTCTCCTCCTCAGAACTGGCCTGTGCCATGTTCTCTACCTCAGTGCCTGCTAGACTACCTGCCCCTGTGATAACCCTGGAAAAGGAGGTTGCAAAGGGATGTAGACACACCCTTTGATGCCAGGTTGATCTGTGAATCACTCTGCCAGTCTCTTACATGCCGTGTAAGATAAGAGATGATCGATGCATGGCCAGAGCAGTGAAACAGGTCACTGCTGACACCCACAAGGTCAAACACATCATGAGTGTCACTAGGGTCATCTCCAATGGTACAGAATTCTATTATTATTATTACCAATTACAAGAGAAGAAGCAAAGTCTTGCCGTTCTTAAGCTGTTTTTGCAGCTACACCTCATTTTAGTTTCCTGTTTTATAGGCCAGTGCTTCTCAAACTATCTGGGTGAAGGGCCAGTTTTATTATTATTATTCCAATCTGCTGTACGCCAATACTTTTGTAACATGCAATAAAAATTAATAGCTAGAGAAGTAAAATGCAAAACAGGCTTACAAATATAAGCACCAATTTTTATTATTAGATTCAATAGATATAAAAGTACTCCACTAAATTTCTACGAATATTTCTAAACACTCCCAACTTCTACAATTACCTTGTTGGGCGGGGGGGGCAGGGGCACTGACTGTGGACTGCCCTTTAAGCAGCAAGGTCATAGGCGAGGAAACTGGGTTCCTAGAAAAGCTAAGCCACTCCCTTGGGTCTTCTGACTCCAAAGATAACTCCATGTTATTAGGGATCTAGAAAGGTTCAAACCTTTCTGTGCAGATTTGAAAACAACAACCACCAGAGGTCTAGAGAGGGAAAGTACCATGTCGCAAATCACACAGTAACTCAGCAGCCAAGTAGAGACTGGAACCATATGCCTACACCCCTGCTATGGTTATTCCCCCACCCACAGATATCCTATCTGAATTGTCCAGGGTGCTGGATGCCCGAGGCCTGAGTCATGAAGGACTCTGGGGGAGGTATTTTTGACAGGGTGGCTGCTGGCCTCCCCCGCATCCTCGGGCAGCGAGCGCCTGGCCCTGCTGTCCTGCACCTTCCCCGCCCTCTCAGAATCCGCCGGGCTGTGCTGACTGATTCCGATTAATCAACTGGCTCTCTTGCTGTTCCAAAAATAAATATGTCAGAGAAGTGGACACCCACAGAATGAGCACTATCGTCCTCCACTCCTCATCCTCCAGTCCCTGTCTTCAACTGCACCCAGAGCCCGCGGCTCAGCCGGTAGCTTCAGCCCCTCCTCGCCACCCCCCTCCACCCCCCGCTCACCACCCTCCAATAAAAACCAATTCCCCTCCTCTTCTGGAAATGAATTAAGGAATGAAGTCACTGTGTGCTCCTGCTACACTGGCACAGCTGCCTAGGGCTGCCTGATCCGGGCCTTATAAATATCTCCCCAAACCAGCACACTGCGGCCAAAAGCTCTCTCGATGCTCAAATCTGAGCTAGGGGAACAGCTGCTCCTCCCGGCCCAGCCCTCTGGCCGCATGTTTTCTGATTCACAGAAAACAAAGCAGTTGCGCCAGGCACAGCACCCAAAGACAGCCTGGGAATAATTCAAATACCAGCACCGATGGCTTCTGCAAAAAAAGGATAATTCAAAGCCACAACGGGGAGGTCATTGGAAGTGGCATTACTACAGTAAGCAGAAAAATGAGGGAAAAGAGGACCCCATCCATCTTCTCAGCTTAGACTGAGACCCACATGCACATTGATAACTAGAGAGGCT
Organism: Carlito syrichta; assembly: GCF_000164805.1. NCBI lineage: Eukaryota > Metazoa > Chordata > Mammalia > Primates > Tarsiidae > Carlito > Carlito syrichta. Next base: position 123,048 of record NW_007233137.1, read on the forward strand.
GGAGAATGATCTGGGTATCAACAGGATTTCTCAATATACGTCTTCACAGGAACTTCAGAACAGTTGGACAGATAATTACCATTAGTGCTAAGCACTGCCCAAGAGGTGGTAAGCCTAGCACGAAGTGGGTGCTCAATGAATATCTATTTGGTGAGTGGAAGGATGGATGGATGAATGGATGGATGGGAGGGTAGATGGAGAGATTGATGGATGAATGCATGGAAGAAAAATGATCTCTATTCCTCACAACAAGGTTATAAGAAATAGGAACCCCATGTTTCAGATGAGTAAATGAAGCTCAAAGAGGTCAGCAACTGCATGGCAAGCAACCTCAGCTTTGGAACGCCAGCTTCCCGCCAAGGAAAGAACTCTGTAAAAACCACCAACAGCAGCTAGCAGTTATTAGGCAGATACTCTGTGCCAGACAGTGTTCTGAGTATTTGCATGTCTTGATGTGTTTAATCCTCCAACAACCTTGCTAGAAGATGAGGCATAGAAAAGCTAAGTAACTTGCTTGCGGTCAGACTGCAATAGGAAGCCCAGCTGGACTCAAACCCCAGCACTATGGCTGCAGAGTCAGGGTTCTCTTCCTGCCTCTGAGAGGGCAGGCACAAATAATAAGCCTGTGGGATGGCAGAATCTGCTGGGGCAAATGGACACAGCAAGCAGGGCTGCCAGGGAAATTGCTGGCTTTCAGAGCTGGCTGGGTGGCCCAGGAGAAGGAGCCCTGACCCTGCCCTGAGGCAAGTCTCTCTGACCTCTGACCGACAAGGGCCAGACCTCAAAGGAGACAGCCAAGGCACAGCCAGCATCTACCACAGGGTCTGAGCCTGGCTGGGGCAAGCAGGAAGAGAGCTGGGTCACCTGAATTCAGCCTGGGCTCTGTGAGAGCCCAGGCCAGAGCCTTCCTTCCAGAGCCTCTCATCCCTTCTCTTGGCCTGTCTGCCACCTACAAGGTGAGGAGGTGGACCTGGGTGATGTGATCTGTGAGTAGGAACCATCACAAGAAAGGCAGAAGGCCCACCAGACGCTGAGCATGAGGCAGGGAAAGACAGAGGTTGCCTGCGGACACAAAGACAGAGAAGAAAACCTCTGCCCAGAAGCTTCCTTCTACTGGCAAAGTTCCTGAGGCCACAGAGTGTCCCTATAAGCCAGGCTAGGAGGCAGCAGGTACAAGGTGGGGCATCAACCACGATGAGGTGAGCAGGCTGCAGAGGTCAGAACACCTCAGTGGACAGGATACAGGCCCGGGGTCTTGACTGAAACCTCTGTAAGCAAGGTGGGTGAACATGACTTTTTCATTTCTGCTACGAACCTCACAGTCCCCCAAATTCTCAGCCAGCCACTGCCTCTTGGAAGCCCTCCAGGAAGAAGTGACATCCTTCCTGAGAAGATAAGGCCCATATTCTTCCTCTCCTCCCATCCATGTAGCCATATAAGAGGTTAAGTCATCTCTAGCAGAGAAAGCTGAGATCATGCACAGAGGGCTCCAAGAAGCCCTGTTCACCCTCAAGTCAGCTTTTCCATATCATCTGCAGCCCAGAGTCTCACCTGGTAAAGTGTGCCCCCTGTTAATACACCACCCCGAGGGGGCCTTCACCTTGCCTGTCCCCAGCCTCAGAGTACAAGGGGTCCAGGAACCTGAAGCATGGTGCAAGAGCTCAGAATCCAAACTCGCATGAGAAAAAAAAAAGGACCCCGTGCCATTTTAGAACAGTCTCCAAAACAAGGGAGGCCCCAACATTGAGCAACATGGTTGTAGTCACTTCCTTCCCCAAAAAGCATTATGTTGGAAATTACCAAAGTGATAATATCTGTAGTATTAAAGAAATACAAATCAGAGACTCTTTTGTTTTCCTATTCTCTTCATTCTCTGTGATGCAACTATGTGTAATGAAAAGTAATGTTTTTTTTGAATCGAGGTCTCACTCTGTCTCCCAGGCTGGAGCGCAGTGGCACAATCCTGGCTTGCTGCAGCCTCAACCTCCTGCACTCAGGTGATCCTTTTCCCCTCAGCCTCTCGGTGTGTACCATCACTCCTGGCTTTTTGTTGTTGTTGTTAGAGACCATCACTCCTGGCTTTTTTTTTTTTTTTTTAGAGAGGAGGTCTTGCTATGTTGCCCAGGTTGGTTTCTAACTCCTGGGTTCAAGTAATCTTCCTGCCTCAGCTACCTGGGATTACAGGCATGAGTTACCATGCCCAGCCTCGAGAAGTAACTTTAATAATAACTGTGCACATAGAGGAAAGGATTCCCTCCCCACAGCCAAGGGGAAAAGAGCCAGAAGATTGAGGTTTGTGCTCTGGTCCCGCTGGCCCCATACAGGCCTTCCTGTTGGTCCAGTTAGTATATGCTTTCATTCAACCTCCTTTTATTTAAATGGTCCAGCAGTCCTGCTAGAAAGGAAACATATCAGAAGGATTTACAGCATCTCTGCTGACTATAGCAAATAGCTCTGCAACCCCTCACCGCCCCCCAGCCTGGCAGGCCCTGCTGGTAATGACCATGGGCAAGCATTAAGCCCCTACACTCACTCGCTGCTATCCAGCTACCCAGTGGATTTCACAGCTTTTCAGCCTCCTATCCTCACTATACCACTGGAAGATGGTCACGGCCTCAGTTTTATAGACAAGACAGCATGATCCAGTGACGCTAAGTGACATCACCTAGGAGTAGGCAGCTATGACAGGATTTAATGCATGGCAGGGACTCAGGAAAGGCTAGGCAAGGGACGTGAGGAACCTGCGCTCATTCGCCATCCTATCCACAGACACCCAATACATCTTTGCAGGCTGAATAAGACATCCAACATCCTGAGGACCATAAAACAATAGAATGTGAGAGCCAGGGCTCTAACACTGCCTCTAACTTACTTGCTGTCGGCTTTAAGTAAGTCACTCAACTTCTCAGGCCCGTTTACCCGTCCATAAAATAGGGGCTTGGACAAGTTCTTTGCTGTGCTGGTCAGCACAACCCAGGGACCAGCAGAACTGGGGAAGCTCATTAGAAATGCTGAGCCTCAGGCCCCGCCCCAGACCTACAGAGTTGGAATGGGGCTAGGGCCGTAACACGCCCTCTAGGGAGGATTCTCAAACACA
>NW_007233137.1:126206-150753 GCF_000164805.1 Carlito syrichta
ACACACACACTCTCTCTCTCTCTCTCTCTCTCTCTCTCTCTCTCTCTCTCTCTCACTCACACACACAGGCAAAAGCTTGAGAAGCGAGTGGCTGCTGTGAGTTGAGGACGCCCCCTCCCGCCCCTGCAGGTGGATTTCGAAGATGTGATTGCAGAGCCCGTAGGCACCTACAGCTTCGACGGCGTGTGGAAGGTGAGCTACACCACCTTCACGGTCTCCAAGTACTGGTGCTACCGCCTGCTGTCCACGCTGCTGGGCGTCCCGCTGGCCCTGCTCTGGGGTTTCCTGTTCGCCTGCATCTCCTTCTGCCACATCTGGGCGGTGGTGCCGTGCATCAAGAGCTACCTGATCGAGATCCAGTGCATCAGCCACATCTACTCACTCTGCATCCGCACCTTCTGCAACCCGCTCTTCGCGGCCCTGGGCCAGATCTGCAGCAACATCAAGGTGGTGCTGCGGAAGGAAATCTAAAGCCAGGTGTGGTGGTGGGGCCGGGGGGTCAGGGGACAGGGGCCAGGCCAGACCCCTGTACTGCTCCGCGGGGGGCTGCTGGCGAGTTCTCTCTCTCTGGGGACTGCTTGATCTCCTCCCAAGACAGGAGCACACGGCGTAGGGAAGCCAGAAAGAAAAGATAGCCCAGCTGGGGGGCACGGCGGCCCTTCACCCTGCCCCAGCCCCACCACGATGCCCCGGCGACCGGGCGTGAGGGACGGTCGTGGGCTAAGAGGCAGCTACTGCAAGTCTTTGCATTCTCTTGTACTGTAACAACATCGCCCAGCACTCAGTTCCCACCTGGGGTCAACACATCCACGCACACCCGGGAAAGCGACCCATGACTATTGGTGTTAGGTGGGTGGCTCCAATAAAGGGTTTCGGCTGCGTCTGGGAAAGGTTGCATTTTGTTTACATCCGTAAGGTTGGTATGTGTCTTGGCCCACTCCAGAAATATATTTCACTGACCTGAGAAACAGAAGCACAGAAAGTTGGTCATCTCTTCCCTTGGCCAAAGTCAAAGACCAGAACAGAGTTTGTTTTTTCTTGGGATTCTACGTATTTGCAGGGATTCTATATGTTCCTTGGGAGATTGTGTCCAAATGACGTCTGTGGCCCCGGAGTCAGCTAATGGGCACCAACAGAGGAAAATGGCCATTGGGCTGGCAGCAGCAGTGACCCTTCCTGGGTACCACTGAGGGTGGGCCAGGGTTCCAATCTCCTTGAACCTCTCCTTTGGTTCCCCAGACCCTGAGCCCCAGGCATTGCCACTTGGCATTTGTTGTACCTTCAGCCCTAAGAGGTGTGATGAGGGCACAGGGTCTCATTTGTGCATGTGTGGACTCACTATGGAAAGACAAAGCTTCCTCCTGCCTCGAAAAAAATAAACAAACACAAAACAGCCTAGCACTCTTACATTCTTTAGGGCTGCCTAAGCTTAATCCTCAAAAAGAAAAGAACTTAATCCTCAAAAAGAAAGGGGGAAATGTGGGTGGGAGTTAGTCTCTGTGGTTAAATCCGTTTGGAAATGCTATATATTTCTCTCAGAGATTTTCAACAGACATTAGCACATTAAAGGCTCTGACAAGTTCGGCAGTAGAGAAACCTGTTTAGACCAGCATCCTCCAGTCCTATTTAACCTTCTCTCTTTTTTTCTTTTCATGCAACACCAATTGAGTTCCCATATAGTTAAGGTTGGCCAGCACTTTTCAGGTTTTCAGGGGCATCCTCTCATGCCTGACCACCAGCCCAGTGGTCTCAGGAGGTATTGGTGGAGTGGGCCACACGTGGATGGGAACTAGGCCACACATAGGCAGCCTTGGTTCTAGTTGCCTTCTCTGCCTCTATTTACGATCATCCCTAAAATGACATCTAATGTGCACGTCAGCTCTAAAATTTTACGCATTTTTGTTTTTTTCTAGCATCTTGTGCAAATTTCAAACACAGAAAAAAAGTTGAAAGGGTTTGCAGTGAACACCTGTGTACATACACACCATCCAGGTCCTACAATTGACACTTGTCCTCCCCCTGCTTTCTCACGTTTCTACCCCTCTACTCACCCATCTATCTCATCTTTCTTTATGTATTTTTATTTTTTGTTTTTATTTTTTTAAGTCTGATTCTCACTCTGTCGCCCAGGCTGGAGTGCGGTGGCACGCTGCTCATGGCCACCGCTGCCTTGACTTGCTGGGCTCAGGGTGATCCTCCCACCTCAGCCTTCCAATTAGCTGGAACTACAGTTGTGCGCCACCATGCCCAGCTAATTTGTTATTTATTGTAGAGACAAGGTCTCACCATGTTGCCCAAGCTAGTCTCAAACCCGCAGGCTCAGGCAATTCACTTGCCTCCCGTCTTTATGTATTTTTTTTTGAGTTGGAGTCTCACTCTGTCACCCAGACTGGAGTGCAGTGGCCGCTCCCGGCCACCGCAGCCTCAATCTGCTGGGCTCCGGCGATCCTTCCACCTCAGTCTTCCAAGTAGCTGGAACTATGGGCATGCGCTACCATGCCCGGCTGATTTTTTGATTTGTTGTAGAGATGAGGTCTCGCTGCGCAGGCGGGTCTCGAACCCGTGGGCTCAGGCAATCCACTCACCTCAGCCTCCCAAAGGTGCGGGATTACAGCTGAGCCACCGAGCCCAGCTATGTATTTTTAAATATACTGCAGATACCAGCATATTTTGCCCTTAAACGCCTCCTCATTCGTTCCTTATTTTTTCAGATGAAAAAGTTACAGCCCAGAGAGGTCAACAGGTCACCAAAAGGCAGCCAGTCAGCAGCATGAGCACTGTGGGTCCAGTTCCCTGCCTGTGCTCTCCTCTGAGTCTCTTCCATGTTCTCAAGTGGACTCAGTGGACCCAGGTTCCTCTGCTGAAAAGGACTGTATTACTTATACCCCCTCGGGGGGCCTACCCTTTCCAACATCTCTTGAAATCATGAGACCATCCATTTCAGACTCAGAATCTTGGATTATACAGAGATTTCTGCCATCTTGGTATTTGCCATAACTTGATTTGATTACGACTCTAACTTTTCAAGCTCACTCTCTTTTACTAAGGACAGGCTATGACAGGTGCTCTATTACCCAGGAAGTTTATGGAACTGGGGACAGGATGCACATTTGAGATGCATGGATGTCCAAGGAGTTCTGCTTCCCCAGGAATCCCCTTGAGAAACAGCAGAAAAGCACACCAGGGCATAATGAGAACGGTCCCGAGGAGGAAGGAGTTCCACTCCCTCTCATTCTCCAATACTGGTCATCAGAGATTCTAGCTTAAAATGCAGGTTCTGGGCTCCAGCTCCAGAGTCTGATTCAGTAGTGGGGCCCAGGAATTTGCATTTTAACACAAACCCATTTGTGATCCTGCACATGGCTTCCAAATTCTCCTTTAAGAATTATTTGTTAGAGTCCTTTCAAGGTAACAATCTAGACTCTCCTGAGTTCCGACTGTCACATATGGTGGGTTTGGTGACATCACACAAGAGGTTTGTTCCTGGGTCTTAGGGCATCTTCCCATAAAACTCTGACAAAAGAGCAGGTCCTGCTTTCCCCTCCACCACCCATGCACCTGTGTCATAATCAAGCAGAGGCTCTGAAGCCCTGGGGGAACATATATCCGAGAGCCACCAGATAGAGGTGCTGTTCTTGGGAGAGAGAATGAGGGCAAAGCAATGTATGGAAAAAATGTTTATTAAGTGCACCTTTTGTCAAGCAGCTAATGAAGCAGACACTTCGTGATTGGCGACATCATTCACCAATTGACACAGTACACAAGGGTGCCACGGAAAGTCACTGGGGTAGAACAAGATCAGGAGTTCATATTTGTGTGAAGTGGCATGTTACTGCAAGTGAATACAAAAAAGGTTGAGCACTTTGAAGCCAAGATCTTCAAGCCTGCATGGTCCCCTTGTGTTTCCTGAAATGACGGCTTATAGACTCCTCCCAAAAGGAGACAAAGTATGTGACAGATTTTTTTTAGAGACTAAAGAAATAAGGCTCAGAGTCCACACATTCACTTTTGATGACCAGAACAATGAAACATTCCAGAAGATAAACTGCATGCTCCAATTCACTGGCACTTCCAGTCACGCGCTTGGTTTGTAAACAGGTCTGAAACTGTAGGGAAAGATGGCTGGCAGACCTCGGGCTTGGGGTCTGGGGAGGAGCCCAAACACGACTGAGCTCGAGGTAGTGTTCTGGACCCTTGTGCTCATTCTTCTAGAGTTTGGTTGGGGAAAGACTAAGACACAGTGAACATATTCTCAAGGAGGAGACTGAGAGAGAAAGGGAGGCTAGCCAGTGGTGCCGTTGACTTATGCACTGTGACAAATGTCACTTACTTGCCACAAAACATAGACTCCTGTGCTACCATGAGACCCAAGTCACCAGCCAGAGCTTTCACATGAAGAAATGATCAAAGGGTCCTAGTCGGTTCTGAGGCCCAAGAACTTCACAACTCCAGGGTTCCCAGGAAGGCTGTGCTCCTGGTCAGAAAAGTTACTGTACGTGGCTGTCCCCTGGAACCCCAGTGGCTTCTGTTGGCTGCCAGGATGGCAACTGGGAACAGCAGAGTCCTGGGGTATCTCTGGCTGGTGGGCTAACAGACCCCACAACCACTGCATTTGCACCCAGAGTGGTCAATGGCTCAGCACATGGGTCCAGAGATCCCAAACCAGCATCCTGTCAGCTTACCAAAGGGTGAAGGATGGCTAGTGTTGGCACTCTAAGTGCATGTCCCAGCAATATTGTGTGATGCCTCTGAGTCCAAAGATGCTATTGTCTTCAGGTTCCAGTTAATACTCAAGATCCTGTACTAAACCCTTAGACTTTGAACACTGAAGTTTCAGTGCTGCCTCTCCTCCCAGACTATCTAGACCATGCCAGCTGGTTCTATTGCATGTGTGTGGCTATTGCAGCATGGAGGAAGAAGAAGAAAGTGTGTTCTAAAGAGAAGAGTGGATCTGTGGCTTTTGAGAAGTGAGCCTGCTGCATCTCAGTAAGTCCAAAGATATGCCTGGAAATTTAAAAGGTGTCCCGGCTGGGCTTGGTGGCTCAGCCTGTCATCACAGCACTTTGGGAGGCCGAGGCGAGTGGATTGCCTGAACCCGCGGGTTCAAGACCTGCCCGGGCAACTTGGCAAGACCTCGTCTGTACAATAAATAAAAAAATTAGCTGGGTGTGGTAGTACGCACCTGTAGTTCCAGCTACTTGGAAGGCTGAAGTGGAAGGATGGCCGGAGCCCCACAGGTCGATGCTGGGGTGACTGTGAGCATGCCACTGCACCCCAGCCTGGGTGACGGAGTGAGACTCCAACTCAAAAAATAGAAAAAAATAAAAAATAAAAGGTACCCCAAACTGCACTGAGCCAGTCAGTCCCTGACAGAAAACCTCTGATCAGTAGTGTCCTGAGGCTGGGCTCGGTGGCTCAGCCTATAATCCCAGCGCTTTGGGAGGCCGAGGTAAGTGGATTGCCTGAGCCCGTGGGTTCGAGACCCACCTGGGCAACTAGGCGAGACCTCATCTCTACAATAAAACAAAAAATTAGCCGGGGGTGGTAGCACGCACCTGTAGTTCTGGCTACTTGGAAGGCTGAGGCAGAAGGATCACAGGAGCCCAGCAGGTCAAGGCTGCGGTAGCCGGGAGCGTGCCACTGCACTCCAGTCTGAGCCACAGAGTAAGAATCCAACTCAAAGAAAAAAATAGTGTCATGTATTTAATGACTAAAAGTATGTCTTAGACACAGTCATGTCCTACCATCAAGGATGAGAGAACATTTGAGAACATGTTTACCAGGTAAGAAAAACCTTTGAGATTCCTGGTGATTTGCTATTCTAAGTAAAACCTCACAGTCTGCTGCTACAAGGCATCAATTTTGCCTTCACTAAAGCCAGATGGGGGTATTATCACTGCTGTTACTATGGCCAAAATGTAAACACTATCTCTTGCAGAGGAACTGAGTAAGAAAACAATGGGACCCCCTTGAAGTGCTGAGTCACATACAGAAACAAAAGCTCTGGGAGGCAAGAGATTCCAAGGAATTCATCCATCAAGCTGGCCTTCTCTGAATTCATTTGTTGAACATTTATTTATTTACTTTTAGTTTTTTTAAGTGTACAGTTCAGTGATTTTTACCATAGTCTCAAAATTGTGCACCATCACCACTAATTGCGGAACATTTTCTTCACCCAAGAAAGAAGCCCCATACCCTTAGTCACTCCCCATTTCTCACAGCCTCCGGGCCCTGGCAAACAATAACCTATATATTCTGTCTCTACAGATTTGTCTATTCTGGACATTTAATACAAATGGAATCAGACAGTACATGGTCTTTTGCAGTTTGCTTCTTTTATTTAGCATACTGTGCTCAAGGCAGATCCATGTTGTGGCATGTGTCCATACTTCATTTCTTTTTACAGTTGAATAGTGTTCCCTCATTGGATAGATACACCATATTCCATCTTCAATTCATCAGTTGATAAATTTTTGGGTGGTTTCCACTTTTTGGCTATCATACATAATGGTGCCATGAACACTGGTGGACAAGTTTGTGTATGTGTGCGTGCGTGTGTGTGTGTGTGTGTGTGTGTGTGTGTGTGTGTGGTGTGTCTTCATTTCTCTTGGGTAAACAGCTAGGAGTGTCATTTCTGGGTCTTATGCTAATTCTATGTTCAATCTTTTGAGGAACTGCCAAATGGTTTTGCAAAGTGGCTTCACCATTTACATTCCCACCAACAACATAGGAGGGTTCCAGTTTCTCTACATCCTCACCAACACTTGTTAATGTCTATCTTTTTTATTCTAACCATTCTAGGGGTATGAAGTAGAATCTCATTGTGGTTTTGATGAGCATTTCCCTAATGAATAATAATGATGAACGGTTTCTCATGTGCTTAATGAAAATGCAAATGGAAACTTGCATGTCTTTTTTGGATACATGTCTATTTAAATCTTTTGCCCATTTTAAACTTTATCGTTGTGTTGTAAAAGTTGTTATTGTATATATTCTGGATCTAAGTCCCTTATCAGATATACGATCTGCAAATTTTTTTTCATTCTGTGCATTGTCTTTCCACTTTCTTGATAGTGTTCTTTGAATAACAAAAGCTTTGCATTTTGATGAAGTCCAACTTACCTACTTTTTCTTTGGTTGCTTGTGTCTTTGATGTCAAATCTAAGAACCCATAGCCTAATCCAAAGTTACAAAGATTCATACCCGTTTCCTTCTGAGTTATATAGTGTTAGCTTTTCCATTTGGTCTTTCATGCATTTTTAGTGCATTTTTATATATGCTGTAAGTTCCAATGTCATTCTTTTGCATGTGCGTCTCCAGCTGTCCCAGAACCATTTGTCAAAAAGACTGTTCTCTCCTTATTCAATTGTTTTGGCAACCTTGTCAAAATTGATTTTGGTCATAAATTGATTTTATGACATCTATACTTATTCTATCCATTCCATTGCTGTGTGCCTATCCTTAAGCCAGTACCAAACTGTTCTGATAGCTGTATAGTTTTGAAGTCAGGAAGTGTGAATCTACCAACTTTATTCTTCTTTTTCAAACTTTATTTAGCTATTCTGGGCCCTAGCCTTTCCTTATGAATTTTAGGATCAGCTTATCAATTTGTGCAAAGAAGCCAGCTAGGATTTTAGTGAGGATTCCATTGCATTTGTACACCAATTAGGACAGTGTTGTCATCTTATCAATATTAAGTCTCTGAGCCATAAATACAGGATGTCTTACCAGTTAAATCTGCTCTACCTTCTTTCAATCATATTTTTTAGTTTTCAAGATACAAGTCTTGTACTTCTTTTGTTACATTTATTTCTATTTTGTTCTTTATGGTGCTATTATAAATGGAATTGCTTCTTAATTTCATTTTTGTGTTGCTCATTGTTAGTATAAAGACATACAATTGATTTTTTAATATCTTGTATCCTGCAATCTTGCTGAACTTGTTTATTAGTTCTAACTGGGGTGTGTGTGTGTGTGTGTGTGTGTGTGTGTGTGTGTGAATTCCTTGGGATTTTATATGCACAAAACCATGTCATCTTCAAGTAGTTTTATTCTTCCTCTCTACTCTGAATACCTTTTATTTCTTTTCTTTCCCAAATGCTTTTTAAACATTAGCTTCTTAAACATTTTAACTCAAGTTCTAATTGGCCCCCTGCGTCAGATGGTCTTATAGGATAATCCCTTGCTCCTAGGGCTACCCTCTGACGAGCTGGTCCCAAGGACACTAGCATTTGTCTATTCAAAGGCATATGCACTCTGAGGGCAGGAGGATATTAGCACCAGCCTCCCCATCTGAGGTCCTAGTCTCACTCTTTATTCCTAGCCCAGAATACTGGGCTTCCTGACCCAGTTAGTCACCAATCCTATACTTCCTACCTTTTACATGATCCCGGAATAAAGGAGTAAATACGTACTTGAGCAAAATTAGAGGTCCAGGAGAAAAAAACAACCCCACCACCACCCAGGGCAGCTGTGGGGTCAGGTCGGCAGAAGTACAAGTAGGAGCCCAGAGGACAGTCTAATGGTTGAGTCTTCAATCATCTTCCACCATGGTGACCATTCCCCACTGCACTCAGACCACCACCAAGGTGTGAAGGGATACAAACGGATAGGTACCTTACACACATACGTACACCGCCACCAAGGGGTAGACCGTCCATGTCGGCACAACCTGAGCCTCGGGAGGTAGCCCTGGCCCAGGCCCATCGGTTATGCCATGGATGGCTGGGAACAGCTCCTCTGGCTGGAGCTGCGATGGCTCAGGACAAAGGTGGATGAGTTGCTCTTTTTGCTGACACTCGTCTCCCCTGGCCGGGTACCCTTCAGGTAGCTGGAAGAGCAGCAAAGGAAGCGCTGCACGAGTTCGTGGAAGAGGTGGCCTGTGAAGAGCATGTAGATCCATGGGTTGCAGCAGCTGTTGAGGCTGGCCAGGAGCATGGCAATGATGAAGGCAGAGGCTGGAGCAGGGGGAGGTGGGAGAAAGGAGAAAGGGGCGTCAATACCAGAGCTGCTGCCAGACCGATGTGACTTAACCCCGGTTTCCTGAGCAACAGCCTTTTCCAGGTGCCACATCCTGGATCACAAGACGACATACTAAAGAGGTGAAGTTTGTCTTCCATCCACCTCCTTGCCCTGGGCGTGACCTCAGCCTGCCGTACAAGACCTCCCAGGCTCAGCCCAGGCCCAGAACTGTCTCTGCCTTTCTCTCATCAAAAGTGTACCCACCCCCACCTGCCACAGCAGAAGCGTACGCAGCACGCCTGCCTGCTCACACAACACCCAGCAAGTGTTGAGTGCCTGCAACGTGGAGTATCTAAGAGCACCACACCTGGAAGCTGCCACACCTAGTTCTCATTCTAACCCCACCAACAACTAGTTACTTTAACCCCTTAGAAGCTTCAGTTTCCTGATCTCTAAATGGGCACAGTGAGAGTGCCAACCCTCCCGAGAATGCCACAAGGATTAAAGACTGCCTGGTGCATAACCCGTGCCCAATAAATGGTGGCTGCTATCACGACCAGGTGCCAGGGACCAGGCTAGACACCGAAGACACAAAAATAAACTTAATGAGAAGGTTCACAACGTGGGCACCTGTGGGTTAAGTGGGCACACACAAAGAGGGTGCCACTCTGAGAGAATCACGCCCCACAAAGGGGGCATCTGAGCTGATTCCCGAGATGCTTGTGGGATTTTCCAGGCAGGGAAGGGAAGGAGCACACTCGAGGCAGAAGGAGTGGCAATGGCCGAGGAATGGTGGCAAGAAAGTGTGTGGCATCTTCATAGCTGATAAAATCTAAAGCAATTCTGTGAACATACTCCTAAGAGCACTGCTTCCACAAGCCAATAAGATCTATATAGGAAAAAAAGGTGACACTAAAATGATTTGAGGCACTATGTAAAAGCTATTATACTGAGAATTCGTGGAGTTACAGAAATCAACTTCAAGACATTGCTTGTCCTCTCTGTGCCATTTTTCAGTCAGGCACAGTAGTTCATGCCTATAACCCCAATGCTTTGGGAGGTCAAAGTGGGAGACTTACATAAGGCCAGGAGTTTGAGACCAGCCTGAGCAACACAGTGAGACTTAATCTCTACCAAAAAATAAAATAAAAAGAAATTGCCTGTCACAAATTTAAGCTACAAAGGGGAAGAAGAAAACCTAATCCTAGTTACCTCCTAGTACAGGGGAAAAAATCTAGGTTTCTTTCAATGGTCTTAAATCTGTTTGTTTTTAAATTTTTTTATTTTGAAGATGTGGGGTGCACTTCAGGATTAGGTATACAAGTGGTCATCGTACAGGTAAAGTTTGGGCCTCCCTTTGGTCTCCACTTTGCCTGGTTTGAGATCAGGTACTCTTATTGATGTTATGTACCCCCCTCCACACACACACACACACACACACACACACACACACACACACACACACACACACCTCTCCTGGAAGTTTCTGGCTGTTTCTACTGCCAAACCCTTTCTTATAATATATTTTTAAAAATTTTTTAAAGATGTGGGGTACCATTCAGGGTTAGGTATACAGATGTTCATTATGCAGGTACCCTTGCTGATGAGGTGCGTCCCCGCCTTCCCCAGGAAGATTCCCACTACTGCCAATCCCGCTTCCCCGCTTCCCTCCCGGCAGTTTCCTGCTACTCGATGGCTTTAAATCTGAACAACCAGACATCTCCTGCCAACAGATGAGGCCAGGAAGCCTCTCCAGAAACACAAAGAAAGCAACATTAACCAAGAATTCTGTTCAGCCATATCCTTATGCATGAAGGCAACCACAAGAAAGCTGGGAAAATCCACTAGTCTTCTGTCTTTTCTGCAAAAGTTTTCAAAAAATAACTCCAGGGTTCAAGAGCTAAATCCAGGGAAGGACTCTTCATGGGAGATGTTAGAAAGTTGTAAGATCTAGATGTGGCCATTGATGAACAGAACAGGTACCCAGGGGAGAAGGGCAGCTGTGGGTAAGTCTAAGTGAGCCCAGCACTTGGGAGCTTGTTGGAAATGCAAATTCTCAGGCCCCACCCCAGAACTACTGAATTAGGACCTCCAGGGTTGGGGTTCAGCAATTTGCTGTAATTCTGGTGCACCCTCAGGTTTAAGAACCACTGGTTTAATCAATTGGTGCACCTGTTGGGACAAAAGCAAGCTACAGCAGACAAGAAACAAGGTTCTTACAAGAGAATTTTTGGAATGCAAAGGAAGGGAATCTAATCCTTGGAACTAAAATAATAAAGAATACAAACGAGGAAAAGAAAAAGAAAAAAGTCAATATGACTGAATTCCTTGCATTTAATAAAAAGTGTTTACAAATTTGGGTTGATTTAGATGAATGAGAAGAGTAAGTTTAGAAACTCTGGTGAAATATTTCACCAACAAAATTAAAAATCACTCACAACCAGCCTGGGCAACATAGCAAGACACTGCATCTTTAAAAAAAAAAAATTAGCCAGGTGTAGTGGTGCCCACCTGTAGTTCTAGCTACTCAAGGAGGCTGAGGCAGGAGGATCACCTGAGCCCAGGAGTTCAAGGCTGCTGTGAGCTATGATCACTGCACTCCAGCCTGAACAACAAAGTGAGACTCTGTCTCTAAAAAAATAAAAACTTACAAAAATTTTAACAAAAATCACCCACAAGACTAAAAATAGAATGTCTTCGAAATCATACAAGACAAAATCGACATATAAAAGGCAGAATTTTTAAAGGCATCGAGAAGTCAACTACCAGCCACAAAAGCAAGGATGTGAGTATAGCAAAGCTACAAACTGAGATAGAAGGATCTTTCCGGTCTGCCTGCCATTCACACTTGGACAGCAAGACACCACCTTTTACCTACTCGTGTATTAGGTAGATGGTATAGGCTTATCTGTTCATTTGAGCTCTTTGCCTCACTCCACGTTAGGGTCTTTTAACTTTTTTTTTATCCTACATTTTTTTAAAAAACTACAGAAACCTCAACAGAAAAGGAAATAGTTAACGAATTCCTAAGTAACCACATGATCTTCTGCCTCCAAGAGGTCAGTCTCGTGGGAGGAATCTAGCCAGCACCTCTGCTCCCACCGGGTGGCCAACACCTGAATGACTGGCCTGGCCTGGCGGCAGGGGGGTGAAGGACTCTCTCCAAGCTAAGCCTGCTTGTGCCAAGTGACCAACTCGAAGGGTGTATTTGGCTCTTTTAAATTTGGCAATATCCCAGCATTTCAAGGCTCTACCGGCAGCCCAGAGGAGAGCTATTTGGGAATAAAAAGCAGAGACTGTAGAGGATGTTTCAAAGGGCACAAGCAGCAGGAATAAAAGGCCCATGGTTGAGAATACCCAAGATCTTTCAGGGACTGCCAGCAGGGCAAGAGGTGGGAAAGTTTCATGACATAAAAGGCAGAAAGAGCGTTTAGAACCAGGTTGAGAAAGATCTTGAGTCCAGGCTGAGTCTGCACTTCACTCGCTAGGCCATAGGGAGCCACTGATGGTTACTAAGCAGTTGATTCTACTTCAACCTGCTTTCTGCACTTACTATATCTTGTTTAGGCCACAACATTGCCCTTTCTGGTGGCTAGGAAGACTTCACAGGATTACAGAGGCATCAAAACAGAACAAAGCATAGAAAATACTGTCCTTGCATTTCTTTTCTTTCTTTTTTTTTTTTTTTTCCTTGAGTTAGAGTCTCACTCCTTCGCCCAGGCTGGAGGGCAGTGGCATGTACACTCATGGCCACTCCAGCATCAACCTTCTGGGCTCCAGCGATGCTTCTGCCTCAGCCTTCCGAGTAGCCAGAACTACAGGCGCATGCTACCACACCCGGCTAATTTTTTATTTTATTGTAAAGACAAGGTCTCGCCAAATTGCCCGGACTGGTCTCGAATCCACAGGCTCAGGCAATCTACTCGCCTTGGCCTCCCAAAGTACTGGGATTACAGGCTGAGCCACCGAGCCCGGCAGTCCTTGCATTTCACAATGCCATTTCCAAGTGAATGTGTGACAATGCCAGCAATGTTGACCATCATAATCACCACTCAAGCTTACCCAGAACAGTACAGTTTTCAAAGTAGCTTTATCCTCATTTTACAAATGAGGAACACAAAGGTCAGAGGAGAGTCATTTCTCCATCAAGTCACCCTGAGTTTTTATCCAAAAGTAATGAAGCCTGACTCCTTTTAAACACAGGTTAGCATTCTCACATATCAAGTTGGTTCCCATAAGTGAATCCTCTCAGTTCCGAAGCAAAGACACTGGCCTGATCAGGCAATTTTCCTCATGGTGTGATTTCAGGGACAGAAAGCAACTTCCCCGTTCCCAGAATACATGTAGTCCCCACTGAGAGCAAGCATTGCCCGCTCCCCAGTGGCCTTCTGAAATCCAGTGTACACAGTGCTTTCCGTCAGATCACTGTCCTCCCTGGCAGAAGTGTGCCCTGGCCTAGACCAGGGACCAGCAAACTACAGCCCATCGGGTAAACCCTTTCTGCTGCCTGTTATTGTAAATAAAGCTTTGTTCCAACACAGCCCTGCCCATTCATTCAATTACTGTCTGCGGCGGCTTCTGAACCACAAGGGCAGAATCAAGTAGTTGTGACAGAGACCTTATATCCCACAAGCCTAAGGTATTTACTGCCGGGCCCTCTCCCAAAAAAGTTAACTGATCCTTGATCCAAATGCCTGTAGGAGGCACAGATATTTAAAAGTAGGTGGGAAAGGACCCAGAACAGGGAAAGAACAGACCCACAGGACAAGCTCAGAGCAGTCTACCCCATACTACAATTAGCAGAATCGTGTGGTACCTTGCTTTCAAGTCACTCAGACCTGGACACGAATCCTGGCTCTCCCACTCTGCAGCTGTGTGCTCTTGGGCAAGTCACCTAACCTCTCTTAATCTCAGTTTCTCTGTGTGTGAAATGGGATAATAAAAGAGCCTCTTCTCAGAATCGTCGCAGAAGACTTACTCACTTAGCTAGATTACCAAGTGACTCCTGGTACTCAGTAACAGTAAATACGGAATACAGTCTAGCTATTGTAATTACTACCACAACACTGTGCAAGTGCTCAATAAATATGTTATTTTTCTACTCAACAACAGAATTAACATCATAGGTATGAAACAAAGGGGAGTTGCCAATACCTGGGCTGCGGTGTGTCTTGAAATCTGAAGCAGCCCAGGGTGGGGCAAAAGCACAGGACCCACTGGCTGAGCTTCTAGAAGCTTCACTGCCATATGGTGGTGTCAGTCCAGTGTGATTCTTGGGCCAAGCTGCATGACCAAGGAGGTCAGCGTATCTGTAGATTTTTGTGCAGCCTCAAAAGCCCCCACCACCAGTGTAGCCTCCAGAGATCTGCCCTCCTCGGTCAGCTTGTGATTTTATGATGGGTTTAGACCGACTAAAGGATGGGCCATCTTTGGGGAAGGCAGGGGGGATGTCTGCACTTCACTGAACTACCATGAGATGAGAGTGCCCTGGCCTCACTCCATCTTCCTTGGAGTCCTGGCTGTGTCTGCTCCTGTCCTGCTGATTTCAGGTCCTGGTCAGAGCTGAAGGGCCAAGTCGTTTGCACTCACACGCTGGCCTGCACGAGGGGAGATGCTGTCTCCTAGCACCTGTAAATCGACCCTTTCTCCTCCTGCTCACCTGCAGTCCAGCTTGAAGTTCTGGGCCTCGCCACCCTCTGGGGTTCTTCCACACTGAAATCCTTACATGACATTGTCTTCTTTCCAAACACACTCACCCACCGGGTGGCGCTCACGGGCGCTGACTGAAAAGGCGAATGAGACACGGGCTCTGCCTTCCAGCGGAGTCTAGCAGGTCTGCAGCAGATGCTGTGGTGCCCCCACCCCTTCAGGACCCAGTGACTCATTCCAATCCCCTTCCTCCCCACCCCCTGCCACCTGCTGCCCGCCCACATCTGAGTACTCGTGGGGCACTGCCGCATTTTCTACAGAGCCAGGATGAAGTCAGTGCACAGGAAGGGAGGACCTAAAAGTCTGCAGGAACCTGACCCAGAAAGGCCCAGCTGCAGCTGGCACCTTCCCTGGGGTTACGGGAAGCCTTTCAGAGAGGGAGCCCGGGCCAGAGAAGCACTGGTGTAGGGATGGGGAGGAGGAGGCAGGAACTCGGATCCAGACGCAAAGCCCTGGGGCCTGCAGCCCCCTCCCGGCTCATCACTCTCTGAACCACATCTGCTGCCGGAGCCTTAGTTTCCAGCTCTGTGGAACGGAGGTGACACTAACAAGCACACTGAGAAGATGGAAAAAAGTTTAAAAAGATAGTGTGAAGAGTCTTTGTGAATGGCAAAGTGTCCATTCGATAGATTATTATTAGCACTGGTGTTCATGGATATGCGGTATAACCAACCACAGTTATTTTTTTTTTTAAGTCCAAGGTTAGGGACCCCTGATTTCAAGTCAGTTAAAGAAATCGCCCTCAGCCTTTTTTTATCCGAAACTTCTCAAAAACAAAAAAATCAAATCAACCCCCAGGGCCACTGGATTGAATTACATGACAAGAAAGAAACTCTAGACAGTCCTTTTTGCTAAAAGTTATTCTGCCAGTGCCTAAGAAATCCCAAAAGGAAGGTTGTCACAACTGTGGACAGAAGCAGGATTTGAGGGTCTTTACTGGGAGAGCCAGTTCTAATCATGTCTCTCCCACTAGCCTGCCATAAAAATCATATATCTGCCCACGAGCAAGCCCTGAGCATGCGCCAGGGCTGCAAGCCTGCTCTTTCTGATCCTTGCCAGGCAGGGAGGGGTGAGGGGAGGCACTGGTCCCTCCGCCTGTCCTGGGCTGCAGTCCTCTTGCTTAATGGCATTTCATTCCAACTCCATGCCAGCACTTAGTAGATGGACCCATTGAGTTCACTTGCTCTCAAGGAATTTCCAAACTCAGGGTGAGAGAGACATGTAAAAGACCAGCACAACATCCAATAGGGGACACGGCATCTGGGGAAGGGGCTGGGGGATCACAAGGCTGGGGACCAGGGTGATCTTCGGAGGAGGGGGCTTTTACGTGCCAAGCAGGGGATATGAGCAGCAATGGCCACACATCAGAAGCAAACAACACCTGCTGAATAACTCTGCCTCCAAGAGACGAGAAGCACTCTGTATCTTCACCAGGCACCATGATTCATGCAGGGGTGGGAGGCAGAGGGCCACAGGCGCCAAGCCTCCCGTAGTTCCCGGTCTGGCTTTCCTCAAGCCCCAAGCACTCCCCTGTTCAGATTTCCCGGCACTCCCTCCACCCTGGCACTGAAGGCCCAAATTAGCCCAGAACAGCTGACGGGCAGCTGGCCACAGCCTGCAGGGCTCTGCTGTTTCTGAGACGACTGGCACGTCTCACATACAACTCAAAGACATACAGCTGGCTGGTCTCGTCTGAGCCGATGCAAGCCTGTCACCTTGAGAAGAGGTCCTCACAGGAGAAACCAATCCCCTAGGTACCAGGAATTCAGGTGCAAGTCTCATATAACTACAGGGCTGTGTGGGCATTTGGGAGCTAGTCTATGGAAGGACTTTTGTATTTTTTTTTTAAGTCGGGGTCTCACTCTACTGTCCAGGCTGGAGTGCAGTGGTATGATCATGGCTTTCCACAGACTTGACCTCCTGGGCCCAGGAAATCCTTCCACCCCAATCTCCCGAGTAGCTGGGATTACAGATACATACCACCACGTCTTTTTTATTTATTTTTATTTTTTTGTAGAGACGAGGTCTCGCCACGTTGCATGGGCTGGTCTCGAACTCCTGGGCTCAGAGAATTCTCCTGTGTCAGCCTCCCAAAGTACTGGGATTACAGGTGTGAGCCACCACACCCAGTTTAGAAGGCCTTTTTTAAAAACATGATTTTTAAATGTAAGCTTGTAGAAAGATTGAATCTCAATATATACTGAAAGGAGGCATCTTTGAAAAGGCCACTCTTTTACAGCTGTGATTGTTCTAGAATCACAGATGTGTGATCACTCCACATACCATAAGGTCTGGATAAAGCGCCAAACTGGCGGGCTTCAGAGGAGAAGGTGGGCTACTGCAATGGCGCTGCTCTAATCTGGTAGATGTACTGGACTCACTGGGCCAGGCCCGAGGAAAAGCCACATTCTAGAAGACGACAAGCCAGGGTCTGCACAAACGACCAGCCCTTCCCCACCCTTTGAGAATGACAGGGCCCTTCAGGCAACTTGGACCACATGTGTAAAGGCAAGTGATGGGTTTGGGTAATAGAGATACTTCATCAAATCTTTGCTCCGCCAAGTGTAGCCAGTGGGCCAGCACCTGCATGCTTGTCAAAAATGCAGACTTTTGGGGCCCCCCTCCAGACCTGCTGAATCAGAATCTGCACTTCAACAAGGTACACATTAAAGTGTGTGAAGCATCCTTCCAACTAGCACAAGTCATGTAGATAGGGAAGAGGGAGGAAGAGGAAGAAGAAGGAAGAAGAAGGAAAGACAGAAGGGGAAGAAACTAATCCAATGATCTCGAAACTGAATGTACATCTGTCTCTTTCTATAGCAAGCTCCTACTTATCTTTCAAACCCCGTTTCAAATGTTACTTCTCTCTGAAGCCCTCCTGATTTCTTCCCAGGGAGACAGAAGCAACCAGTGCCTCCTCAGGGTATTCCCAGGAGTTGATAAATAAGTAACTCTGTGATGGCATCATCCCATCACATTGTCATTATTTCTTTACTACTCTTTGGCTACGGAGACTGTCTCATTTGCAGCTCTCTCCCTGGCTGCCAGCAGAGAGAGTGGAAAATAGGAAGAGTTCAGTAAGGGACTGAATTGAAGCGAAGCATGAAATTAGCAGACAAGAAGTCCTGATAAATCAGCCACCTCTGCCAGCACGTTAGAATGGCTGAAAGATAATTTCCCCGCTCAACAACAGGAGGTGACTAGACTGAAATGCAATTCCCTCTAGGAAAATTAAAGTCACACTCAGTTATCAAGGCCAGGTGGAGAGTAAGGGACAGAAGGAGCTAGCAGGACCGTTAAAGTGTGCGGTGTGGGCTGAAGTGGGCAGAGACCAGCACCAGGCATCTGGCCAAGGGACAGGAAGTGCCAGCTCCCCACGGAGCCCCAAAGGTGGTGCGGCTGAGTCTGCCCCTCAGTGGCCAGGAATCAGGAGCACAGGAATAAGGAGTCAGGACGCTGGGCCTGGGGGCTGGGACGTTAAGGGTGGCCTGCTTACACCTCACTCCCACCCGTGTGTCAGGCATCAATCTGGGGCACTCCAAACCAGATCTAGAACTTCCCACCTGGTTCCCACTGCTCCTCCAGCAAGACGTCTGTTTCTCTTACCCCCTTGCCACACTCGCTCCAGCATCCCTGGGCTTGCTCCCGCCCCCATCTGAAACTGCAGCCCCTCAAAAGATGGCCACCCCTGCAACTACACTGATTTTGCTCCCGGACCCTGACAGGTGCTGAAATCACTCCCTTTGTAAAAAAGTAACTGTCTTACCAAGCACTCACTCCGTGTGGGCACTGCACCCACGGCAAATCAGCCCTTCCCACAGCCTAAGCCCTATTCTGAACCTCACCTGCCCAGAGTGAGCACTGTCACTCCACTTGGCACACCTTGGAACATAAGACACTAGCCCATCGGAAACTGGGAGTGACCCTCCCAGAGATCTGTGGATGTACACAGAACTCTGTGATACAGCTTGGCCAGACTGCCCCATGTTCATGTGAGCTAGCGACTGGCCACAGAAGGGCGAGAGGCTGGGAGGGCTGACTTTCTTCACTGGAGAACTGACAGGTGAGAGCAGAGGTTGTGTGGATGGGGTCCTCAGAGGTACTCAATAACTGTTTGTGGAATGAATACATTAGCACTCAGAGGATAAGTCCAAACTGGGGAAACAGGGAGAGGGTTTCATGAAATGGACACTGAATGAGGCTGCCATGTCCAGCTGTTCTGGCTATGCACTGCACAGCTTCTAGGCGCACCATTCTCACAGACCATGAGGTAAAAGGTGCCCTCTGAGGTTGTGCCACAAAGTAGCTCATGCATTGGTCCTGGGCTTCAAAGGACGGGTCTCCATGGAAGAGACTGGGGTGGGCACCATATTAGCATGGGAGCAAACACAGCAAAACCACAGGAACTCGTGAGAAGTGGTGAGCCACCAGACCTGGCTGGGGTGCGTTATGCTGGTGGAGCAAAGCTCAGAACAGAAGTCACAAAGGTGAATTTGTGTGTTGGGGACTGGTCCAGGCCAGGCCTACACAGTGGCTCCAAGCCAGTAGCTCTCAACTAAGAACGATTTTACCCCTTGATGAACATTCAGTAATGTCTGGCGACATTTTTGGTGGCCACAACTGGCAGGGAGGTGCTGGTGGCATGCAAGAGGCAGAGACCAAGGGGATTGCTGAACTTCCTGCAATGCACAGAACAGCCCCACCCCGACACACACACACAAACACACACACGCATGCATACACACACATGCACACACACAGATTATTCGGCCCAAATTTCAACAGCGCAGAGTTGAAACCTCGGGCTCGAAACCAAGAAGGTGATCAAGAGAGGAGAAAGAAAGGGCCTCCAAGAGCGCGTGGTGCAGCCACAAGCATGAAACCAGGGGCCACCGGGCAGAGCCGAGGGATGTGGCACTGAGCCCGAGTGCTGAGAGCGCCACGCCACCAGCAGACATGCAGCCAGTCGGTGTGGGCCCAGACATTGCAGGAAGAGTCCACGCGGTCCTGAGGCCACAGAGGGAGAGGGCTCTGCTTTAGGGTTCTGGGACGGGACCCAGGAATCAGCGTTTTAGCAAGCACCCCGGAATATCCCAACGCAGAGAGCATGGGCCACCTTGGAGTAGGGTGTGACGCAGAGTGTCGGCCTCTGGCACGAGATGCCCTGCCCCAAACCCCAGCCCCACGACTCACTCAGGGGTGATCCTGAGCAGGCTATGCCTCTCTGAGCCGCATCTGTAGAAGACAGGTGATGCCCCCTTACCTTGCTGTGTCTGGGTGAGGACCAGAGATGGCCCAGGCATCGTGCTGGCTCCTCACTTCACCAAAGCTGACGCCCAGAGAGGGTGTCGAGTTCCATCAGGAGCTGGCATCCCCATTGCTCAGAGGGGAATGACAGAGGCCCAGACACCATCAAGAGACAGGCTGCAAGTCACACAGAGAGCAACAAGGTGCCCCGGAAGGAGACTCTCACTACTTCCCAGTGCAGTCTTGGGGGTGGGGGGATGAGGGGTGGAGAGGAAGGCATATGGCAGGAGGGGCCTGGGGCCTGCTGTATAGGGTCTAATAGACTATAGGTAGGCCCCCACCCTACCCTGGGAGTGAGCCCTGCGGGGTTCCCTTTGCTTCCAACAGTTGCCAGGGCAAGGTGGTGGGGTCAGCGGGTGGGCCAGCCCCTCAAGTCACACAGGGACCGAACAGCCCACCACAGCAGGCACAATGCTACCTCCTGGAGAGCGATCTCCTCCTGATCTGAGGCCCTCAGGGCCTCCACTGCCCCTTCCCCAACCTGCTCAGATGGGGAAGGGGGCGGGGACGGGCGTGTAGCTAAGCCTCCCCCAACAGATTTTTTTCCCCTCTCTTTCTTTTCCTTTTTTGCTGTTATTTTTCAAACTTTGGGGAAGGGGGGAGAAAGTGATACCACCTTGGGGAAGAAATCCAAAAGAAAACACTCACATTAGCCAGGAACATAAAAGAACTCACAACCGCTTGACCTTGAACAATTATCATAATAATGTAAGAAAGGGATTGGCAGTAGTGGGAAGCTGCAGGGGTGGAGGGGGTACACCTCATTAACAAGGGCACCTGCATAATGAACATTTGTATACCTAACTCTGAATCGTACGCTACATCTTTAAAATTCAAAATTAAAAGAAAAAGAACTCGCAATCGCTTAATCAGACAAGTGTGGCTGTTAAGTGTCCATCTAATTGTGATTTGTACTCAAGCCCTCTTCGTGGCCCACAGTGACTATCCCATGCAAGTTCCTCCCACCCACTTTCTCCTCATGCTCTCCACATGCCTGGGTCACCTGAAGGCCAAGCCCTCCAAGGTGCCTGGTCCCCACACAGTGGGCATGGAGTCCATGGAAACGAAAAACGGACAGGACACATGGGAGGGTTCACAGTTCCACAGAAGCAAGGAGGGGCTGAGAAACTCATTCTGCAGGTGGGAGAACACTTAAACCACGCTTCCTGTGTACTTCACCCTTACCCTGGTCCAACATTCCCTACAGATGCTTGGTTGCCCCCAGTAACAGGGTGCTCATTTCTTCCTCACGCTGCCAGTTCTATTGCTAGAGGGCTGCTTAAAAAGTCCCTGTTGCTCCCAAGTCCAGCTCTTCATACCTATCCTACCCTGTCTCATGCACCATCCTCCTCCCATCTTCCACGTGTTTGACAAGCATGGGTTGAGCTATCCATGGGTACCTAACTTTGTGCCGGGCACTGACACACAGCAGTGAACGGGACAGGCAGCCCCGGCAAGGCTAACGGTCCACCTCATCTGCCCCTACATCCCCGCCTCCCTGGACACACAGCCTGTTGTCCACTAGGCTCTGCTTCCACCCCATTCCCCTCCACCCAAGCTCAAGAGAAAATATCCATCCCCTCCA
The DNA here is from genome assembly GCF_000164805.1 of Carlito syrichta. NCBI lineage: Eukaryota > Metazoa > Chordata > Mammalia > Primates > Tarsiidae > Carlito > Carlito syrichta. Next base: position 147,769 of record NW_007233137.1, read on the forward strand.
TCAGGAACAGCCACTGAGACAATCAATCCTAAGAATAGAAGCAAAACTTAAAAAGGAGAATGGGTGGTGGCGAAAAGAGTGATATTGACCACATGGCCCTGGGTGCCATGGGTCACACCGTGTAATGCTCACAGCAACCCCAGAGATAGTCTGTGTTATCCCAGTTACATGGAGGGTCAAACAGAGGCTCAGAGAGGTGAAACAACTTGCACGATGACACAAAGGAGAAAGTGGCGGAGCTGGCTCCAAACACAGTCAGCCATATGGCTCTAACATCCCTGCATGTCCTCTGGGATTCCACAGCGTCCTGGCTAACCAGCCAGACTCCTTGGTCCCGAGGAGTCTCTACACAATGGACATTCCACCAAGTGTGAGTGAGATTTCTTGTTTTTTTGTTTTGTTTTGCTTGGTGGTTGTTTGGGTTTTTTGTTTTCTTGTTTGTTTGTTTTTGCATCAAGGGCTTTTCTTCTGGGCAGGCATCTGAGAATGGTGAGGACACAGGAGCCACAATCACCCTCTAGGGTACACAGGCAGCCAGCCCTACCCTGTGCCAACCTGTGCCCCCTCCCCTTCTCTCTCTTGCCCACTGGACACTGGAAGGGGAAGACCAGGAAGAGAGACCCTGAATCAACCCTCTGCACCAACCCTGGAAATGCAAACACACCTCGCTTCCCCCTAAACTCCCCTCCCATCTTCCTTTCCTCCCTCAGAACCTGCCCAGTCTCTGAACCCCTGAAACCAGCAGTGGAGCAGATTCCACTGGGTGCAAGGGAAAAGGTTGATGCCAAATCTTTGGCTGCAGAATTTGATTCTGAAAGATACATATAGGGCTCTTCAAAACCTGCTGGCCTCACCAAATCTGAGCCCAACAGCATGTGCCTGGTCTGAAAAACAGATCCCCTTAAATTACTCAGTTGCTCCCCTTGGTTTTTCCTTATGAGCAACGGAAACATTAAAATGGAAAGTTTTCCTCTTCACTTTGGTTCCAGTGAAAAGGAACCACATGTGCAACTCACCCATACACACAGAGACTTTATTGTTCACGGTCGTAGTAGTATTACTACTAGTATTGTCATATTAGTATTTTTTTCTCTTTTTCCTCCTTCATCCCAGTTTCCTCATATATATTTTATCTTGTCATGGTACCTGAATTTTGATACCCTACGGCAAATTATTTTTGAAACCAGGCAAGCTTTAGACTCATAAAAGGCAGCACCAGGCATGAGTGAAGGCGTGTGCAGTTGCAAAGTCATTCAGGGGAAAGTTGGGAAAGAGCAAGAGAGTGCTGAGGTAGGAAGAGACTCTGGGTCCCAGAGGGGCCACCAGGACTGCAGCCACCCCCACCCACTCTGCTAGGCTTGGTGGGTGCTCACCCTCCACTGAGCTCCCCCGGCCTCCTGAGGTTTTCACAATGAAGCCATTGACATGCATAGATCCCACAAGTGCGCTCCCTTCTGTCTCCCCTGGAGCCTGCTCTAAACACAGGCTTCCTGGGATGGCATTACCCCCTAGCAGGGGGCTCCCTGGACTTCTGGTTTGGACTCCCCAAAGGATGAGCTGAATGAGGGGCCCTGATCTCGATCTTTTCACATCTCTTATAAATTCTGTTCCTCTAGGAGAGGACAGTGAGGGCTGTGCATTCATTCCTCTTTGGCAATCACAATCTCTCGAGTGGCTCGAATGCGTTTACCTTTGATTCCTTCGCAGCACTTGCTGACAGCTGCTAGGTTGAGTGGTGGCTGCAAAGTAAGGCAAACCGGCGGTTCTCATTGCTATTTGCACTTATCCAAATTAAGGCCAAGTGGGCACAGGGCATGTGCCCTAGCTGAGCTGACATCCACTCTGACCCCTGCAATTCTGGGGTCTTGGCAGGAGCTGGCCACAGCGTCGGACAGAACACTGACCGAGAGGATCCCTGACTTTTCCATGTGACACCCATCCTTTCCTGTGAATTAGTAAAGGAGCAAAGAGAAACAGGACCTGGAATTCCTACAGCCCGCTTCTCCCCTTGCCCTTGAGCGTGAGAGGAGCCCATCTCCACTGAAGTCTTGTCCGCAGGAAAATCCTTGAAGGACCTTACATGCCCAAAAGGCCCAGGGCCTCCACTTGAACTGGGTGTTTGTCTGTCTTCTCTCTCCTCGCTCCTTTCTCCTCTCTGTCTCTCTCATTTTAAAGACAGAGAGATGAGTTGCTGACATAATTTTAAAGTGTAGAAAAGACCTACACTTCACTTCATGGTTATGACACATGTGCTGACCGTGTACTCTCCTTCTTTGGGGAAAAGACAAAATGAGAATGAGGCCTGCAGATGAGGGGTCTGGACAACAGGAAGCCATTATGAGGAGGGAATGAGAGGAGGAGGAGGAAGCAAAACCACTAGGGACCCAAGAAATGAATAGGAGAGGCCAGTTTCCTCCTTCATGATAAGGAGCCATGCACCCCACCTGCAGCCCACACACTGTGGTAAGAACTTTATTTTTTTATTTTATTTTATTATTTTTTTATTGAGTTGGAGTCTCACTCTGTCGCCCAGACTGGAGTGCAGCGGCCGCTCCCGGCCACCGCAACCTCGACCCGTTGGGTCTGGCGATCCTTCCGCCTCAGCCTTCCGAGTAGCCGGAATTACAGGAATGCGCTACCACGCCCGGCTGATTTTTTGATTGATGGTAGAGATGAGGTCTCGCTACCCAGGCGGGTCTCGAACCCGCGGGCTCAGGCGATCCACTCACCCCAGCCTCCCAAAGGCGCGGGATGACAGGCTGAGCCACCGAGCCCGGCTTGGGCTATTTTTATACTTGGTGGTATCGTCTTCATTTATCAAGTTTTGACTCAAAGTCAGTTCTCTGCAGTCATGCTTACAGACTCATCGTACATTTGCAGAACAAAGCCTGAAGCTATTTTATTTCCTCCCAAATCAGACCTTCTATTCAGGTACATATCAACACACAAACAGCCTCAGGTAATCTCATGGTGCATACAGCTGGG
>NW_007233137.1:152121-213956 GCF_000164805.1 Carlito syrichta
CGGAAATCCCCCGGTGAGGCTGCCCCTCTGAGCCACTGCGAGGGAGCGCAGATCCTCCCCATCGCCGCGGCCGGAGGTGTTCAGCGGCTCCCACCGGGCAGAGGGGGGTCGTAATCAGCCACTCCCCTTAGCCCGGGACTCCCAAGCCACCCGCCTTCCCTGGAGATCCCCACACTGCCTACCCCTGGGGACCCTCAACGCATCCACCGCCCCGGGACGCCCAGACCAGCCCCTCTCCCAGGTATTTCCCTTTGCCTGGGAAAGCCCTGCTCGGCACCATCCGTGGAAGCCCCTCCGGCCGTCCCTTCTGCCTCAGAGCCCACCCCCCGGACGTCCAAGCGCTGTTCTCAGAACCCCTGGTCCGACTCCTCCCATCGGGCACCCTCCCCAGCCAGCAGCTTCGAGGGTTCTGGGACATGACAGCCCGACAGCCGAAGGGCTCCGCGTCTCGGTCAGTCCCCAGCGGCCACGTTGCGATCCCCCGGAGCTCCCCACGCGCCTCCGGGAACCAGGAGCGCGAGGCACCCCGCACCTCCACTCGGCTCCCGACGGCCGCTGGCGCCAGCCATCCCTCCCGCCGGTGCTCAGGCTCCAGCTACCTGCACCGAGCCCGCAGGTGAGCCTGCAGTCGGCTCCCTGGGGAAGCGGCACCGCTGCCGACCGCCCCAAAGACGCCTGCGCCCCCGGGCGGGGAAGGCCGCGGGCGGCACCTGGTCGGGCGCGATGCGGAGGTCTCGGCCTCTGGATCCTCGGCTGGAATCCCGTCGCCCGCAGCCCTGCGGGTCGCTGGATGGGGACGAAAGGCGAGCGAGCAGCGCCGGCGGGGCGCGCGCGGGCCTCGGCAGGACGCGGCGCCGTCCGCGGGCGGCCGGCTTTTCTGCCGCGGGGGCCCGGGCTGCACTACCACGCCGGTCCGCGAGGGGGCGGGGAGGCCGGCCGCGCCGACCCCTGCCCCGCGGGGCCAAGTCGCCCGCCTCGGCCCCGGAGGGATAACAAATGGGCGGCTTTTGCCACGGGTTAAAACCGCAGGAGGGAAGGGCCTCGTAAATAACCCGCCTGCTTTCTTCCTTTCTTGGTTTAGAAGCTCCTGACTCTCAAGCAGATGGGAGGCTTGAATAGTAATGTTTTTCCCTGAGTAGATAATGATGAAGCAACAAAAGCCTTTCACTGATATTTCCCAAGCGCGAGGTTGATGTCAGCACTTTCCCGCCCCACCTCCAGCCCCAGCTTAAGGCAGTGGATTTAGCAGTGAACTCAGTAAGTCTTTGCTTTGTTCCTATTATTCCCCTTAATGAGGAATTAGAAATGTCTTCAAAGCAGCGCGGGGAGAGGTCTTGATTCTTCAGATCGTTTTGGGGGAAAGTCTCCAGCATAAACATCTGTCTTCATTTAGAGTGATTGTCTGTGGCCCGCAGCCGGTTCTGCGTCCTTGCCGTGCTTCGGAATTAAAATCCTACATGATGTCAAAGGACGGCAAAACGTTGAAGACAGCTTCTCCGCCTCCTGGCCCCTTTTCTATTCTAAAATGGTTTTTTGAATTAATTTAGCGGAGCCAAGACTGGAGGCTGAGAAAAAGGTCAGGGTTCAAAAATGAACAAGGTTCTTTAAAAATGTATTAAATGCGTATTTCCTCCTGACATTTCACTTCTCCCTTTTTTAATTATGCGGAGAGAATTGAGTTAGCCAAGGATCGGGTTTCCTGAAGCTGCAACTACAGCCGCATGCCAAGATATCCTAGGGACAGACCCTTACAGCATCCTGACCCCAGAGTTCCATTTGAGTAAGCATTCCAGGATGGGTCTGGGAATACCAGCAGCATTGCCAAGGGTCAGGAGGCAATATTAACCAATATTAGTCAATAGTATCTATCTGCCATGCGAATTAGAGATTAAAGTTACAGAACACACAGATAAGAATTAAGTGACCTTGGGCAAGCCCCTTCTCTCTGGGTCTCAGTTTCCCAATATGTACAATGAGAGGGCTGGTCAGAATAGCTAATGGTGGTGGTCCCATCTCTTTGGTTTTCTGAAATTTTATGATCTGTGCATCGTACGAGTTTAGTTTTAGCAGGTAAAACATCCCTACCCCACTTCATGGCTGAATGAAGGGGGACTTTCTCTGAGAACCCCTGGTTAGTAAGTATGGGAAGAAAAACACTGGGCCTGAGCGCTCAGCCTGCCCTTTTCTTCCTGGAAGAGAGCTGCTCTCAGGGAACAGGTTTTTCCTGGGCCACTTCCCAGGGGGGCTCTTCTACCCCTAGTGGACCTGCCGCATCCTGTGGGGGTCCTTGTATGGTAGATGAGACTGCCTGATTCTGGGTTCACTTAGTAGGGCCATTTAGTCTCATGCAAAAGCTAAATTCTCTAATATATAGCTTTCATCTTTTAAGAAGTGACAGTGTGGTCCCCATTTTCTCTCTTTTATTTCTCAATGTGTACAGAAACCAGGCAGGAAATAGAGAAGTCCACTTGAAAACTCCTAACAATGAATAAGTTAAGCTCCCACTCCCTTGAGCTATAGCCAGGGAGAGAAGCACTAACATATTTGCTCTGTGACAATGACATGCTAATAGGGGAGGGACAAAGTGCTGAGGGCCAAAAGAGCACTTGGGAGAAAGTTTCACTAAGAAGGTAGCTGAATTTGGGGGCTCAAGCATGAGTTCTTCTGGAAGCAAAGAAAAAAGACAGACTTCTCAGAAAGTGGTGCAGGCTCAGAAAGTCGGTGACATTTTGGGGAACTAACAATTCCGTGCCATTGGGATGAATTGCTCTGTGCCTGTCATGTTGCCAGCATTTAATAAACACAGTTGCCCCTCTGTATCTGTGGGTTCCGCAATGGTGTGTTCAACCAACCATGGATCGAACATATTTGAGAAAAAAAAAAAACTTCCATGAAGCAACAAAGAGCAAAACTTGAATCTGCCATGTGCCACAAGCCATGCAAATTTGCTATGTTGAATTCCTACAAATGAAGTGGCAAGTAGATATTGTATTATGTATTAATAGCAATCTGGAGGTGAGTTAAAGTATGTGGGAGAATGTGCATAGGTTATATGCAAATACTACTCCATTTTAATTTATTTTATTTTTTGAGTTGGAGTCTCACTCTGTCACCCAGGCTGGCGTGCAGTGGCAAGCTCACGACCACCCCAACATTGACCCGCTGAGCTCCAGCGATCCTTCCGCCTCAGCCTTCCAAGTAGCTGGAACTACAGTCATGTGCTAACACACCCTGCTAATTTTTTTTATTTATTGTAGAGACGAGGTCTCGCCAAGTTGCCCGGGCTGATCTTGAACCCATGGGCTCGAGCAATCCACTCACTTTGGCCTCCCAAACTGCTGGAATTACAGGCTGAGCCACCGACCCTGGCCACTACTCCATTTTATATAAGGGACTTGAGCACCCATGGATTCTAGTGTCCATGAGGGCTCCTGGAATCAATCCCCCTGGATACCATGGGATGACTGTACTTAGCAATGCTGAAGGACCTTGAAGGTCATGCAAAGGAGAATAAATTTTATTCTATAACTCAACATTCTCCAAAACATAGGTGGAACACATCCCCTGATGGCACTCAAGATGTAGGTTTTGTATTAAATGGTACCGAATATTATAGAGAGAAAATTTTGTTCTTTTTCTCTTCTTTTGATTTCAACAAGGAGAAAGTCTGATATAACAAACATTACAAGGGTGGTAGTCTAAGGATGCCTGAGTTTGGGAGGCACTGATGGGGAACATGAGTCATATGGAAGGACTGGAAGCAGAACAATGTACTTAGATCTGTGCTTTAGTAAGAGAACCCTGGTAGCCCAGGGAAGATGGCAAAGGAGATACTGGCATTGCGAGAGCCTTGGAGGTACAAGCAAGAGATGCAATGTGCATGGACTGGGGTGGGAGGTGACGTTGGAGGGTGACTTAGTCAGGCTCCTCCAAAGAAACGGAACCATCAGGCTGTGCGTATATAAAGAGATTTATTTAGAAAGTTGACTCATGTGTCATGGAGGATGGTAAGTCCATGATCTGCATGGTGGGCTAGCAAGCTGGAGCCCACAGATGAGCTGATGTTACAGTTCCATTCCAAAAGTTGTCTACTGCAGAATTCCTCCTTGCTTGGGGGAGGTCAGTCTCTTGTTCTATAAGGTCCTCACCTGATTGGATGAGGCCCACACACATTATGCAGTGCAATAGGCTTTACTCAAAGTTCGCTGACATAAATGTTAATCTCATCCCCTCCCCCCCAAAAAAAAACCCTCACAGAAACATCCAGAATAATGTTTGACCAAATATCTGAGTGCTGTGGTCCAGCCACAGATGAAAACTCAGCAATCCCTGTTTTGCAAATGTTCCCATCTGTCTGAGCATCTAAGCATCTTGAGGGCCAGTATCATCTATACTCGTAGTTCCAAAGGCACTGATGAATGAGTACCTTTCAGATATTTATTAAATATAGAAGGATGAAAGGGAGGAGGGAGGGAAGAGTCAAACAAGTGTCCCCATGGGCATTTTCACCCTCTTGAGAGCAGAACCAGGTCACCTGGGGAAGGCATACTGGCTAAAGAATGACCTGTCCTGTACCCCCACCCTACCTCTGAGAATTGGGTTCTGAGTTTTAGTGTCTTGGAAATTTTCTAGTCTCAGTACATTATAGATCCAAGCTCAGGTGGCCTCGCTCTATAGTCAGGGTAGAAATGAGTTGGAAACACGTCCAGACTGCTCCTTCCCTACATCACCCCTTGGCACACCCCCAAATAACTCCTCTGCTTAGGCCTCTGTGTCAGTGGACATGCTTGGGCATAAAAGCTGGGAACACACTGTAACCATTATGTTGCTGCTGGCAAACTTGACCTTCGTGTGCTTGCAGTTGCTGTGCAGATGCAAGAACATCAGGGCACGTGGGCTGACCTGAGAATTCATGAGGCTGGGCCGGGGTGTTGTGGCAGGGTGCCAGCTTATATGTGTAACTCTCAAACACTCTTTATCTAGCTTGCGTTATTTTGGACTCCTTCTTAACCTATTTTTTCATTCCTATGTTCCATGGAGAGTAGAAAAAGACAAAAACATGCTTTCACATTGGAGAGAGCTCTGAGCTTGCAGCACTAAGTGCTAACTTCTGGGTTTTATCACCTACTGCCTATGTGGCCAAGGTACCGAACCCCTCTGAGACTCAGATTCCCCAGGTTATTCACGCTAACCTCAAGGTCTGCATGAATAAACAACACTAATACACATAGAGTGCTTTGCAAACAGCAAGGTGTTGTACAACTGAATCTTCTTTCCTGATCTGCCAATTCCCACCCCGGGACCACCCCATGAAGATAGTGTCTCGTCCAATCAGCCTCCCTCATATTACTCTTGCTGGATTGAGCTTGCATGTCTTTTCCATTCAGTTATACAAACTGTGTTTGTGGGGTGTGTGTGTGTGTGAGAGAGAGAGAGAGAGAGAGAGAGAGAGAGAGAGACTTTGCCAGACAAGGACAGTAACTCCTTTGAACCCTAATGGTGTGATGGGAATACTAAGCCTTTATCTCTTGGGAGGCCTTTCCTGACCATCTTGGTCTACTGAGAAGTCATCATTTTCTGAGCTTCTCCAGCAAGACTGAAGACTGTACTTCTAATAGAAATGTACTCGTTCTCCCAAATTCAGTTATAAGTACCTACAGTTAGTCCTGAAGAGCACAGTCCTTTATATATTTGCCCATCATGTTTCATATCATACATGCCTAGCAATAAAAATGTATTGAGAAAATGATTGATGGATTATGCAAGAACATCCCTTGGCAAGTTAATCACTAGGGTCTCACCTTTGCTTCCTGGAGCGCTATTTTTGTGGAAACTGAGCTAAAGGAGGCTCTTTGTGAGAAAGTGGTCATATCTGTGTGCTGCTCTTCCCGAGAGGAAGCCATGACAGAGATAAAGCACGAGGCTCCTAATTCTGCAAACATATGTCAACTAACAATGAATGTGACAACATGAACCCTATTAATGAATTGTTTTAAATAATTACATTCACTGTGTGTTGGCCTAGGTTAAGACATGACATGCCATAACTAGAGAGAAAAAAAAGCTTCTTTCAGGAATCACAGAGCTTGGAATCAGAGCTGGCTGTACCTTTGCAGAATAAAAGGTTCATTGAGAATAAGGATCTCTGGAATCTGAAACTTGTTTTGGAGAAGAGGAGCCTAGAAGAACTGAGGGTAATTTAAAAATCATTGTTATCCTCATAACAAGCAGAGTGGTTGGGATTATGATGATGTCTGTTGTACATTGCATATTGAGAGAACTGAGATTCAGAGAGGGGAAAGCGCTTGCCCAAGGCCACACAGCTGGAGAAAGAAGGCCAGTGTGACTGGAGCGAGGCAAAAGACAACAGAAACCAGACCACACTGGCTTGGTAGAAGTGTAAGGGACTCCTTCAGCTTGCTTATAGGTGGTGATGCATTCCTTCATCTGCTGTGATATTCTGAGCTGTTGATGCTCAATGCCAGGATCCATTCATTTCCTGGGTGTTTCAAAAAGGTGATACTCTTAATGTTAACATTTCTTTTTCATTCACTGGAACACATTTATAAAAAGAGGCTTCCTCAACTATTATTCAATTACCCAGCAAAAAAGATAGCATAAATATTTAACACTTTCCCTTTATTTACCACTTCTCAAGATAATAAAGGGGTTCCCTATCATCCTCTAACATTAGACAATTCATTTTTGTCTTAAAATATAATTATGGACTCATGGATTTAAACATGCTTGATGAATGTCAACTATTTGCAGTTTTTAAAATTTAAATAAATTTGTTAATTTTAGAAATTTTAAATGTACAGAAAAACTGAGAAGATAGTACAGAGTTCCCACATATCCACATCATTTCCCCTAACGTTAACTTACATTAGTATAGTTTATGTGTCACAACTAATGAAGCAATATTGAAATATTAATAACTTAAGACCATACTTCATTTAGATTTCCCCCAGTGTCCTTTTACGGTTCCAGGATCCTCTGTATCCAGTTGACAATCTGCAAGAAATACAGAAGGACATATTAGACTGCATCATCAATATGCAATCAGCAAACTCCAGGCTTTGGTCAAATGCCCCAGCTTCTTCAGTAGATAACTTGTAAGGAAAGAAAAGAATGGAAGGGGAACCTATACATTTAAAAATATATCAAAAATTTTTTAAATAGGTAAGGCTAACCTCAAAAACATGCTAAGTGAAAGAAGGCAGACACAAAAGGCCACATATTACATGATTATGGTTCCATTTACACAAAATGTCCAGAATAGGCAACTCTATAGAGACAGAAAGTAGATTAGTGGTTCCAGGAGTTGGGGGAAGGGAGGGAATGGGAATTAACTGTAAATGAGCACAAAGATCTTTTGGGGGTGATAGAATTTTTAAAACTGTATTGTGATGGTTGTGCAACTGTATTAAAAAAATCATTGAATAAAAAATGAATGTACAAACGGACAACTTTGGTATCTAGTGATGCACACTTCGGTAATTAAGCTGTAATAAAGTCTAGGAAGCTATGACTGTAAAAACGGGTATAGTGGTTACTTTTGCAGGGGGAGGTGAGTTGTGATTTGTAGGATGCAAACAGAGAGGTAAAGGAGATCTATTTCTATAAGGCCAGCTTATAAAAACTTGTTTTTTAATGTATAAAAATATAAAAAATAAATTTATATAAAAATAAGTATATATATTGCTTCTAGGTCTTTTGGCTAAGGAAAAAAAAATAGAAGTGCAAGGTACTTTGCTCTCTTTTCTAGGAGCTTTAAAAGACTTTAATTGAAGGAGTGGTGACACATTCACAACAGCATAGGGCACAGATTGGAAGGGGATGCCAGTGGCAGGCAAATCGACCAAAAGGCTATTCTAGGCATCCAGGTAAGAGCAGAGTGAGTCTCAATAGGGTGTCAGGGTGGACACAGTAAGAACAAGATGTGCCCAAGGTTCTGCTGTGATCAGAAGTCAGCCCGAAGCTCTGGTCTTTCTATTGACTCAGCCACCTCCTATGTCATGAAAGCAGCACTGAAAATGTTCTCAAGAGAGAAGCTGGAAAAACTTTTTTGGTGAAGAAGGAAAGAGGGGATGAGCTAAGCATAAAGAATAATAACTTGAGACAGACCCCTGGAATTACCTGAGAGGTCAGTCTAGGTCATACAGAGACATGCAAAGAACACAAAACTCTCTTCTCTCACGAGCCCCTGCCCCGTTTCTATCAGTCCATCTCCACTAGGGGAAGGCACCTAGGGGAAATTCCAGGGATCTAACAGTTCCAAACACATTGTCTCAAGCCTCAGGCAACCCGTCTCTCCTCCTCCACCAATTCCTACAGCCCACTCATTTTTCTTTTTCATTTAAAAAGAAGACATTTCTTCCCAGAAAGGCACTGCACAGAAGTCTGCCTACCTTCCTGGAACACTGAACACTCTTTGACAGAAGGTACTCTTAGTTCTCATCGGTTATGCACCAAAACTCATTCACTTGATGTGTTCTGAAGCACCTACTCTGTACCCAGTGAGTTACTCCCTGGGCCATGGCACAGAGAGGCTATGCTGTTAGTTCACAGTGGCACTAGACCAACCAGTGCTCCCAAGTTGGATAAGAAAATCAAAACAAGCAGAAAGCCCAAAATCTCTGCCTTCAGAGTTACCATTACACCAAGAATGTGCTACTATGAACAAGTCCCCATGCCTCCCTGGGCCTCAGCTTTCCCCCCTTAAAATGAGGGTGTTGGACAATCTTTAAGATCCTTTGCAGTTCTAGCTTTCTATAATCCTCTAAGTCTGAGCAGTAAAACACATAGAGCAAAGCAGGGAGCACAAAATGGACTATCTGTTGACACATCTCCAGTGTCAACCACCGTGTAGTATATGGTGGGTACACAGTAAATACTAGAAGAAAAAATGAGTAGGATGAGTATGGACGGTACAGAGAAAGGCTGAAGCACTCTGCCAAGAGAGTGAGTCTTGAACAACTAAAATGTCATTTTTCATCTGTCAGACGAGAAAATGAAGAAAGAAAATACCTTGAGGGAGTCTCTCAAACATTGCTTATGAGAATGCATTTTGGAATAGCCTCCTTTGCAGGAGGAAATTCCACAGTATGTATCAAAAAGCTTTAAAAATGTGCATGCCTTTTGACACAGCAATGAACCCTTCTAAGGATGTGTAACATAAGGAAATAATTGGGCAAAAATGTCAGGAGATATTTATACATATGTTCATCAAGCATTGTTGATAACAGTGAGATGAGATTAGCTGAAAAAGAATGTTTATTACATACATTCAGTGAAAAACTAAGTAGAGGTTAAAAAACGAGCAGGTGAATCTATGCTAATCGACATGGAAAAGTAATGTGTGCCTGTGTGTGTGTGTGTGTGTGTGTGTGTGTGTGTGTGTGAGAGAGAGAGAGAGAGAGAGAGAGAGAGAGAGAGAGAGCAGCTGCAGAACCAGATCTATAGAATGATGCTATTTTTATAAATCCATACAGTCAGAAAATGGTCATAAAATGCTATTACCAACAAATTAACAGCAATAACCTCTAGATGGTAGGATTATAGGTGCTTTGAATATTTGTGTTTTCTGACACTTCACAATGAATATGGATTATTTTTGCAATGTGAAGAGAGAGAATCTATTTCCAAAAAGCCTGGACATCTGCAGCCTGCACTTCATGCTCTTTCTCAGCTGTAGGGGGCTGTCCCCCAGGATGCTGGGGAAGTGGGGCATTCCCTCAGCTAGCTCGTCTGGACGGCTTTGATCTCGGAGTGGGACAGCCAGTGAGGAGGCACCTCCCACCTGTGAAGGATGGCACAGCCCTTCAGGGGTCCTAGTGTGATCAGGACACTCCTCCAAAGGCTGCCAAGAGAACTGCTGCTTTCCTAGCCTCTGCTCTTCCCTTGGGTGCCATGCACACAGTGTTTTCTCCATGTTTAAAGTGCTCGTGACCTGTCATAAACAGTTGTTTAAAGGTGCCCAGCTCTAGCTACATGTCCTCACAAGAAAGATGAGCCAAAGAAAAACAGAACAGCCAGGGGCTGTGCAGCCTGCATGCTTGGGACAGCTACAAGTGTGGAGCTTCCCTGAGCACCCAAGATCCAAGGGCTGGCCCAGAATTTCTGAGGAGGTGAGGCACCCTTGCCGTATGACCTGAAGGGCAGGGACTGCAGGAGGCTAAAACACCAGGACCATGAGCAACACAGATGCATGTCTGGTTCATCTCACGCATGATGAAGCTGAGATGAATGCAGCCTCAGAGTGCTGATTAAGCCCCCACTGAGCAAGCTACCTCTACAATATGCCATAAACTCAGACTCTCAGTTCTTAGCAGTCTCTTCTTAATTCCACTATGCAGCCCCTCCTGTGCCCCCAGCTCACCCTTTCTGCCTTTCCACCCACAGAGTTATTCTTTCTGCGCCAGGCTTGGCTCCCCGAGCAAGTGCCCTCAACACTCCTGTGCACTTCATCTCCACACCCACACTCAGCCTGTTCCCCTACTGGGAATGCCCATTCCCAAGTCACCTCTCCAACCATCAAATGTCATACCTTGCCCCCTTTAAAGATGGAGAAACTGAGGCTCATGATTTGCCTAAGTCTGCCCAGCTAATTGGTATCATATCAGATCTCTGACTCCCCTCCGAGCCTTCTCTCCTAGACTGTTGCCTTTCATCTGAAAACTGTGCTTTCTAGAACTTCAGAATAGGGTGCTAGAGATTGGACATCTTCTATGCTCCCTCCAAGATGCTTGATTTCTGAAACCCCAGTTCTCCTTAGGGTCTACTTATTCCTGCCTTTGGAAACCCCTTAAGGTTCAAGGGCAGCAGAGGAAGAGTCAATGAACTGATTCCTTCAGGCTCACCTCAGATAAATTCACAGCCCCTGTGATAAATCCCACAATGTTGTGTGGAGGAGTTATGCAGGTCTGGATCTAAATTTTGATGCCACCACATAATAACAATATTACCTTGAGTGACAGCATCAACCTTTTTGTGCCTCAGTTGACCCAACTAACAAATGGAGTTGATAATAATACCTATGTATTTCAGTTACTATGGCAATATAACATTACCCCAAAGACAACGTTTTCCAACAACATTTATTTTGCTCATGAAACTATGATTTAGGGCAGGACTTGGCAGGGACAGCTCGTCTCTGCTCCATTCAACATCAGCTAGAGCAATGCAAAGGCTGGGGGCTAGAATCATCTGTGGCTTATGAAGACTGATCACCCACATAGATGGCAGTCAGTTCTAGCTGTGGAACTGGAGCTTAGCCAGGGCTCTGGGTCAGACACCTATATATGGGTTCCTAGGCTGCCTTCGAAGATGGTGTCTGGATTCCAAAGGCAGGCATTGAGAGTGAGAGAGAGTCAGAGACAGAGATTGAGAAAGTCAGAGACAGGGAGATATATAAAGAGACTCAGAGGGACAGAAACAGAGACAGAGAATGAAACAGAGAAAGTCAAAAAGGCAGAGATATAAAAAGATAGAGAAGGGCAACCCTCTCGAGTCCCCTCCCACTGTGGAGAGATTTTTGTCAATAAATCCTGCTTTAAAAAAAGAGAGAGAAAGAAGTCAGAGTCAGAGAAACAGGCAGAGAGATTCAGAGACAGAAAGTCAGAGACTGGGAGACGTACAGAGAGAGACGGGAGACAGAAACAGAGAAAGTCAGAGAAACACAGAAAGAAACAGAAAGAGGGAGAGAGGCAGGGAAAAGACATATTGCCTTTTGTTACAGCCTCAGAAGTCATACTGCATCATTTCTGTTACATTCTGTTTTACAAGGTGGTCACAATCCTGCCAGTTTCAGGAGGAGGAGAAATAGGCCCCAGCTCTTAAGGGGAAAGGCAATATACCAGAGGCATGTAAGACCAAAAGTATCTCTGTGTCATTTTGAAAAATACACAATCATAGCATGTCAGAGTTGTTCAAGTTGATTCAATGAAATAAGAGCTAGAATGGTGCCTACCACATAGTAAGTATCCAAAAAATAGTAGCTATTATGGAGTAGCTGCCTACAAGAATGCCCAAGAGTCTGGGAGTCACAGGTTAGAAACCAATGGCCAAGTCTGGTAGATAAAGCTGGAGCTTGTTCAGTATGCCCCAAGTGTAAAAGCTTAAGGTCCATTCACAGTCACACCAACTGAATGAACCAGGGGCTTATAACGAGAGTGCTAGAAAGTTATGTTAATGAGAGTTTTTCCCATGTGCTCCCCACACCACACACCCATTATACCCCAATAGTATTGTCCAGTGCCCCGTATTAGAAGCCAAGAGTATTGGTCCTACAGAAACCATACAGTCTAAAAACAAAACATAAAGTATTGAACAAACAGTCTAGAAATGAGAACAGAAACATCTGCAAACTACAGGGCCAGTGGAAACACAATGCCGCTTCCAGAAAGAGGGTCAAATGTCTTATAGGTCAGCAAAAACGGTCCCTGGCAGTATAAGGTGCTTTTGGCCCATCCCAGGGGACCTGAGCTGACCAGATCTGGGCCAGACTATGAATAGAAAGTCTGTCCCCCCTTAACAAATCACTTCCCTTCATCTTCCAGGGAAGATCACATCACTAAACTTTTAGCTAAAAATAACCACAAATGTCACTTTTTACAAATGTATTTATATTTTGACCAGGAATATTATGGTGCATTTCCCTCTAACAGTAGAAAATCAAGTACTATGACAAAGAATACCAGCAAGGATCCTTTCCAAACCATTCCAAGTCAGTATCTAACACATTTCAGCGATCCTAAGTAACTAACACAGCACAGGAGAGGCTGTAGAGAACTGGAACAGAGACAACAGTATAATCATAAAGACGTCAAGTGTTGGGGCCAAAAAGGACTCCAGAGATCATATATTACAATCCATTTGTTTCTCAGAAAATAAAAGTGAGGCCCAGAAAAGGATCATGACTGGCCTTGCTTTCCCTGGTTCCTTGGAGGGCCTAGCCCCGATAGCTGAAGCTAAAGCTTGTTCAATGGCTCTGGACAATGAGTCCCCTGGTGACTGGACCTGGACCTTCTGCTGCAGAAGAGTTGGTTGAGAGACAGCCTGGAACTGGGGTGAGGGCTAAATCCCCAGTTCCAGCTCAAGGGCACAGCTGGCACATAATTTGCAAGGCCCAGTGCAAAACGAAAACAGAAAGACGCTTCTCAAACATTATTAAGGATTTTAAGACAATGACAGAAGAACACTAAACTGACTTTATAAAAAAAAAAAAAAAAAAAAAAGGCAAGATGGAGGAGCAGACATTTACCCACTCCTATCTCCTCCTCACAACAATAATTTGGCAGTTATCCATGAACAAACATGCCTTTGCGGAAACTTTGGGATCCAGGTAGGAGATTTTTGAAAATCTAATGGATTCCATTTCCTAGAAGCGTCATTTTGAGAAGACAGGTTCACACCCAGGTGGCAGACTCACTGACCATGATCCTGGCCTCAGACCTGGAAACAGCCCTATCCCCCTGTGGAATCAGCTACAGCTCTGTTTGGCCTTAGTACTGCCACCAACACCATACACCAAGGGATCTGGAGGAGTCACGCCCACCTGTGCCTTGGATAAAAGGCTCACTGACCTCAGTTCCAGCTGTGGACTCCGAAGTAACCTTGTGGCTCAGTTTCAGCCACTCTCAGCTGCAGTCCAAAGCCAATTCTGCCTGCTCATGGACCCACCCAATGGCCCAGCAAGACCCACACCTGTCCAGGCACCTGATAAAAGATCCCTATCTGTGAACCCAACTGTGGACCCCAAAACAGACTGTTGTTCCTAAAGCCACCCCTACTGACAAAATCCCAGGGTCGGTCCCATCCACCCAGGGACCAGGCAGAATACACATCCACCTAAGGCCCTAGTAACAGATCCACCAACCACAGGCCCTATTATAGATCCAACAGCAGTCATGTGACCAGGCTTCAATCTTGCTCGACTATGATTCCGGAGGCAATCCCTTCAGCCTAGGGACCTTCAAGAGAAGGTCATTACTGGCTGCAACCAGACAGTAAAAACTAGAAAAGGTGTTTGCTCCTTCAAATCCACAGAAATCAACACAAAACTACACAGATTATGAAGAATCAGGCAAACATGAAGAACACCAAAAATACTAATAAAACTCTAGTAACTGACTCCAAATAAATAGATATCTATGAATTGCCTCACAGAGTATTCAAAACAATCATCTTAAAATTTAGTAAGGTGCAAGAGAACAGATGCACAACTAAACAAATTCAGAAAAACATTGCATGAGCAAAATTAGAAGTTCAATAAAGAAGTAGAAAACATAAAAATGAACTAAACAGAAATCCTGAACTGAAAAATACAATGACATAACTGAAAAATTCAATGGAGAGCTCCATCAGCAGACACAATTATGCAGAAAAAAGAATCAACAAACTCAGATACAGATCACTCAAAGTTACCCAATTAGAAGGGGAAAATATGGGAAAGAGTGAAGAAAGCAAATGGGACACCATAAAATGAATGAATTTGTGCACTATGGGGATCTCAGAAGGAGAAGAGAAGGAAAAAGAAGCAGAAAACTTATTTAAAGAAACAATAGCTAAAAACTTTCCATATTTTGGGAGGCATATGTTCATCTGATTTATGAAGCTCAAAATGTCTCAAAGAGATTACCCAGAGACACATTAAAATCAAATTATCAAAAGTGAAATACAAAGAGAGAATTTTGAAAGTGGTAAGAGAAAAGTAAGTCATTACATACTCAAGGAATCTCAATAAGGCTATCAATGGATTTCTCAGCAGACACCTTGCAGGCCAGAAGGCAGTGGGATGATAAACTCAAAATGCTGAAAGAAAAAAAAAGTCATGTAAGAGCACTAAACTAGGCAAAGCTGTCTTTTGTAAATGGAGAAGATGTAGATAATAACATTGTCAAACTAAAAATAACTAACAAAAAAAGAGGTCATCACTATCTTACAAAAAACGCTAAAGAAAAGAGTACTAAGTAACAATGTGAAAACATATAAACATATAAAACTCATTGGTAAAGGAAAATAGAGAGACAAATTTAGAATATAGTCGTGTACATGTACTATATAACATTTCAGTTAGCAACAAACCACATGTCCAACAGTGATCCCAGAATATTATATGGGAGCTTTTATACCATATTTTTACTGTGTATTTTCTGTGTTTAGATGCACAAATACTTACCATTGTGTTACAGTTGCTTACAGTATTCAGTACAATAGTATGCTATATAGGTTTGCAGGCTAGGAGCAACAGGCTATACCATATAGCCTAGGTGAATAATAGGCTATACCATCTAGGTTTGTGTAAGTACACTCTGATGTTTGCACAACAGCAAAATTGCCTAACAATGTGCTTTTCAGAACACATACCCATCATTAAGCAGTATATAACTGTACTCTAATACTGTAATGTTGGTATCTAAATCACTTTTGACTCTAGTATCAAAGTTACAAGACAAAAGAATTAAAAATAATTATAGCTACAATAATCAATTAATGGGTACACAATATGTAAAATGTGACATCAATAGCATGAAATGGAGGGGAGAAGTAAAAGTATAGAATTTTTGTATGTAATTGAAGTTTAAGTTGTTACTAGCTTAAAATAGACTATTATAACTATAAGATATTTTAGGTAAGCCTTATGGTAACTCCAAAGAAAAAGTCTCTAGTAGATACATAAAAGATAAAGATAAAAGAATCAAACCATATAACTACCAAAAACATCAATAAATCACAAAGACAATAAGAGAAAGAAAGAGGGACAAAAATATACAAGACAGACCACAATTAGCAAAACACTAATAACAGTAAGTCTTTCACTATCCATATATATTTTAAATGTAAATGAATTAAAGTCTTCAATCAGAAAACGAGAGTGGTTGCATGGATTTTAAAAGGCACACAAGATGCAACAACATGCTGCCTACAAGAGACTTACTCTAGATTTAAGGACAAACACAACTTGAAACTGAAGGAATAGAAAAATAGTCCATGCAAATGATAACCAAAAGAGGGCAGGGCTAACTGTATTTGCATCAAACAGAATAGACTTCAGTCAAAATCTATCACTAGAGACAAAAAAGGTAACTATGTAATGATAAAGGGATCAATTAATCAAAGTGACAAAGCAATTTATATATATTTATATAAATTCAACATTGAAGCATCTAAATAGATATAGCAAATATTAACAGAACTCAAGAGAGAACTAGTATTACAATAAAAGAATGGGACTTTCATATTTCAGTTTGATCAATGGATATATCATACAGACAGAAAATTAATAAGGAAACAGTAGTTGAATAAGGTTATAGACCAAATGAACCTAACAGACATATATAGAATATTCCATCCAACAGCAGAAGAACACACATTCTTCTCAAAAACACACAGAACATTTTGCATATATTAGTCCACAAAAAAACAAGTCTCACAAATTTAAGAAGATTGGAAAATATATATGTGTGTGTGTGTGTGTGTGTGTGTGTGTGTGTGTGTATGTATGTGTGTGTATATATATACACTTTTTTTTTAAGTTGGAGTCTCACTCCTTCACCTAGGCTAGAGGTGCAATGGCATGCTCACAGCCACCCCACTGTCTACCTGCTGGGCTCCGGGGATCCTTCTGCCACAGCCTTCCAAGTAGCTGGAACTACTGGCGCACACTACCATGCCTGGCTAATTTTTTTATTTATTGTAGAGATGAGGGAAAAAAATATTTTTAAAACACAATGGTATAAACCTAAAAATCAATAGGAGGAATAAAATTGAAAATTTTACAAATATGTGAAAATTAAACAACATACTTCTGAATAATCAATGGACTAAAAAAATAAATCAAAAGAAAAACAAAAAGTACCTTCGGACAAATAAAAATGGAAACACAAGCCAGGCTTGGTGGCTCAGCCTGTAATCCCGTGCTTTGGGAGGCTGAGGTGAGTGGATTGCCTGAGCCCGTGGGTTCGAGACCTGCCTGGGCAACTTGGCGAGACCTCATCTCTACAATAAAATAAAATAAAAAATCAGCCGGGCAGGGTAGTACATGCCTATAATTCCAGCTACTCGGAAGGCTGAGACGGAAGGATAGCCTGAGCACAGCAGGTCGAGGCTGCAGTGGCCGGAAGCGGCCACTGCACTCCACTTTGGGTGACAGAGTGAGACTCCAACTCAAAAAAAAAAAAAAAAAATTGGAAAGACAATTTACCAAACTTTATGGGATGCAGCAAATCAGTTCTAAGAGATAAGTTTATAACAACAACAAAATCCCACATGAAGAAAAAAGAAAGATTTCAGAAACCTAATATTACACTCCTAGGAACTAGAAAAAAAAAAAAAGGGAACAAACTAAGCCTAAAGTGAGCAAAAGGAAGGAAATAATAAAATTATTATTCTTTAAGAATAATAAATGGACCAGAGAGCAAAAATAAATGAACTAGAGACTAGAAAGGCAATTGAATAGATTAACAAAACCAAGAGTTGGATTTTTTAAGATGTAAACAAAATTGACAAACCTTTAGTTAAACTAACCAAAAAAAAAAAAAAAAAATTAGTGAGGGCTCAAATAAATTAAAAAATAAATGAAAGAGTAGACATTACAACTGATACAAAAAAAATACAAAGGGTCATAACAAATTGGATAACCTAAAAGAAATGAATAAATTCCTAGAAAAATACAACCTACCAAGACTGAATTATGAAGAAACTGAATATCTGAATAGATCAATAAGAAGTATGAAGATTGAAGCAGTAATCAAAAACCTTCCACCGGGCTCGGTGGCTCAGCCTGTAATCCCGCACCTTTGGGAGGCTGAGGTGAGTGGATTGCCTGAGCCCGCGGGTTCGAGACCCGCCTGGGCAGCGAGACCTCATCGCTACAATAAATCAAAAAAGTCAGCCGAGCGTGGTAGCGCGTGCCTGTAATTCCGGCTACTCAGAAGGCTGAGGCGGAAGGATCGCCGGAGCCCAGCAGGTCGAGGCTGCGGTGGCCGGGAGCGGCCACTGCACTCCAGTCTGGGCGACAGAGTGAGACTCCAACTCAAAAAAAAAAAAGATTCCAATAAAAATAAATAAATCCCAGGGCAGGATTTAATGGATGAATTCTACTAAACATGTAAAGAATTACAACAATTCTTTTCAAACTCTCCCAAAAAAATAGAAGAAGAGAGAATACTGACAAATTCATCTTACGAGGTCAGCATTACCCTCATACCACACCCAGCTAAGGACCCTACAGGAAAAGAAAATTACCGGTCAATATTTCTGATGAACACAGACGCAAAAATTATCAACAAAATACTAGCGAACCTAATTCAACAACACATTAAATGGATCCTACACCATTATCAAGTGGGATTTATCCCTGGGATGGAAGAATTGTTCAATATATGCAAATCAACAAACATGATACACTTCAATAACAGAATGAAAAACAAAAATCAGCCGGGCTCGGTGGCTCAGCCTGTAATCCCGCGCCTTTGGGAGGCTGAGATGAGTGGATTGCCTGAGCCCGCGGGTTCAAGACCCTCCTGGGCAGGCGAGACCTCATCTCTACAATAAATCAAAAATTAGCCGGGTGTGGTAGCATGCACCTGTAGTTCCAGCAACTCAGAAGGCTGAGGCGGAAGGATCACCGGAGCCCAGCAGGCCCAGGCTGCGGTGGCCGGAAGCAGCCACTGCACTCCAGTCTGGGCGACAGTGAGACTCCAACTCAAAAAAAAAAAAAAAATCATATGATCATCTTAATATATACAGAAAAAGAATTTGACAAAATTCAACAACCTTTTATGATTAAAAAGTTCTCAACAAGTTAACTACAGTAATATACTTCAACGTAATAAAAGTCATATATGATAAGTCCACAGTCAGCATCCCACTCAATGGCAAAAAGCTGAAAGCTTTTTCTCTTAGATCAGGAGCAAACAAGAGTGCCCACTCTCACTTCTATTTAACACAGTACTGGAATTCCTTGCCAGAGAAATTAGGCAAGACAGAGAAATAAAAGGCATTTAAGTCAGAAATTGTCTCTATTTACATATGACATTATTTAATATAGAGAGAACCCTAACATCTTCACAAAAAAAACCTGTTAGAACTGAAAAATGAATTCAGTAAAGTTGCAGGATACAAAATGAACATAAAAAATCAGTTGCATTTCTACGTACTAACAATAAACTATCTGAAAAATAAATTTAAAAAATAATCCCACTAGCGATAGCATCATAAAGAATAAAATGCTTTGGAATAAATTTAATTAAGAAGGTGAAATAATCTGAATTAATATTGTTAAAAATGCCCATATTGCCTAAAGGAATCGACAGATTCAAAGCAATTCCTATCAAAATTTCAAAGGCATTTTTAACAGAAACAGGAAAAAAAATTGTAAAATTTATATGGAACCACAAAAGACTCCTAATAGCGAAAACAATTTTGAGTAAAAACAAAGCTAGAGATTTCACACTTTCTGATTTCAAATTATATCACAAAGTTTTAGTAATTGAAATAGGCATAAAAATATGGTACTGGCATAAAAACAGACACATAGACCAGTGGGACAGAATAGAGAGCACAGAAATAAGCCCATACAAATGAAGTCCATTAATGTTTGACAAAGTTGCCAAGAATACACATGGGGAAAAATTAGTGTCTTCAATAAGTGGTTTCGGGAAAACTGGATATCCACATGCAAAAGTATAAAATGTGTTGCTTATCTTACACCATGCACATAAATTAACTCAAAATGAACTGAAGACTTAAATGTAAGACTTGAAACTATAAATTTCTAAAAGAAAACAAAGGGGGGAAATTCCTTGACATTGGCTTTGGCGATTTTTAAAAAATATGATACCAAAAGCACAAATAAAAGTAAACAAATGGGATCACATCACACTAAAAAGCTTCTACACAGCAAAGAAAACAATCAACAAAATGAAAAGGCAACCTACAGAATGGGAGAAAATATTTGCAAACCATGTATTTGATAATGGTTAGTATCCAAAATATATAAAGAACACCTACAACTCAATATTTAATTGCAAAAAACCCCATATAACCCAATTATAAATGGGGAAAGGACCTGAAAAGACATTTCTCCAATGAAGGAATACAAATGGCCAAGTAGTATGTGAAAAATTATCAATATCATTAATTATCGGGTAAATGCAAATCAAAATCACAATGAGATATCACTTCACACCTGTTATGAAGACTATTATTAAAAAGTCAAACAAGTCCTAGGGAGGATATAGAGAACAGGGACTCTTGTACACTGTTGGTGGGAATGTAAATTGGTACAGCCATTATAAAAAACAGTATGACGTTTCCTCAAAAATTTAAAAATACAACCTATTATATGATCCAGCAATCCCACTTCTTGTATACACCCAAAGGGAATGAAATAGGTATCTCAAAGAGATATCTGCACTCTCATGTTCATTGCAGTGTTATTAACAGCCAAGACATGGAAGCAACTTAGGTGTTTATCAATGGATGAGTATAGAAAATGTGATGTGTATATCCAATGGAATATTATTCGTTCATAGAAAAGAAGGACATTCTGCCACTTACAACAATGTGGATGAGCCCAGAGACACTATGCTCAGTGAAATAAGTCAACCATAGAAAGACAAGTACTGTATGTTATCACTTAAAGGTGGAATGTAAAAAAAGTTGAACTCGTAGAAGCAGAGAGTAGAATGGTGGTTTCCAGGCAGTGGGGGTAGAATTGAGGAAGTAAGGCCAACAAAGTGAGGTTGGTCAAAGTGTAAGAACTCTCAGTTATAAGATGAATAAGTTTGAAATTTGCTAAGCTAGTAGGTTTTAAGTATTCTCACCACACACATATACAAATGGCGACTATGTGAGGTCATGGATGTATTACTCACTTCATTGTGGTAATTATTTCACCATATATATGTATATAAAATCATCACATGTGTAAACTTAAATATATACAATTTTTATTTGTCAATTATATCTTGATAAAGCTGCAGGGGAAGAAGAAGAACATTAAGCCAAGCTTGGGCCCTTTAAGTGTGATGTCCCATACACTACACAGGTAGCATGTCCAGCTGTCCAGGAGCTCCCTTCACACCATCCACCCAAGAGTTGTCTACTTTACTTTCTAAATGTCTCTTGAAGCCATCTGCTCCCCCCATCTTTATGCCACTACTGCAGTCCAAGCTGCCACCCAGATATACTTCCTGGACAGTAGCTAGAGTTACCTTTGAAAATGATACATGTGATAACATCATCTCTGCAGCCACTAGGGCAAAAGCCAAATGCTTTAACGTGGCCCCCGGCACCCATGTAGTCCAGTCTGTACTGGCCAGGCCAAGAGCAGAAGCCAGGTCTAACTGTATTCACCACCATATACCCCATGCCTGGCACATTGTGTGTACACAAGTCGTATGTTGAAGAAGTAACTAATGAACCAAAGCCTACCACATACACAGAAACACCAGGATTGACAACATGCCTGGCAGCTGTTCCTTCAACTCTAACAAGATGAAAATACCTTCTTCAAACAGATGTTGTAAGGATTAAATAAGACTGTGTATACAAAGCACCTGGCACAAGAGAGTTCAATAAATGTCTATTAAATGTTTGTGAAGGGTTTCTGTGAAGCCTGTCACAGGGCACATCAATGAGCCTGCTCTCTTACCATCCCTTCCCCTAGGGATCTGGGATTCTAGAAAAAACTCTTAAGATAATTTATTTCCACTGTGTTTAATACATTTAATTTAATGCATTTCCCCTTCTTAAGGGTATGCATTTATAGAGGGACTTCTGGGAGAAACTTGGGTTGCAAAATACTCCTTAGCCAGGTGTAATATGCATGTGGGAGAGTGGTGGCTCAAACGCAGAAGAACATTAAGCCAAGCTTGGGCCCTTAAGTGTGGGTCCCATACTCTGCACAGGTAGCATGTCCATGAAGCCAGTTGTCCAGGAACTTCCTTCACACCATCCACCCAAGAGCTGTCTACTTTACTTTCTAAATGTAAGTTCCAAATCCAGGTCATATTCTTCTATACCAGATTGCCTTTTGAGGAAAATGCTTAACCTAAATTAATTTCAGGTTTCACCTGAATCCTAATTTTAATGGAAGTTAACTAACTTCCGGCATCAAGAGAAGCAGGGTGGACACTCACTGTGCCCATTTCACAGAGCTGCCCCAGGCATCATCCAACTTTCTTGCTCCCGAAAAGCTGGAAGTTCAAACTCAATGACAAAGTCATTAAGTGCCCTGCTCAACTCAAACAGGAGAGCTGCCACTCCCTGCCAGACCACCCACCAGGGACAGAAAGCACAAGGGCTGCCACTGATTTCTCCATTCAGTCTCCCTCCCAGGTTGGGTTTGCAGTGCTAGGGGCCCATCTGGCCTGGAGACAGTTGGGTATTGTGTAGTCCTCACCAACAGCTGCCCAGTGTGTCTAGAGAGGGGATGGCCACCACTTGCATCCAAATGAGGCTCCAGCAGGGGAGAACTGGTCCACAGCAGCAAAGCCAGACTCCTCTGAGCCTGCATAATTCAAAGTCTGCAGGGAGCCAAATATACTTTCAAAAGAAGCCCAAATCATAACAACCTCCCGCATTCGTCCTGCTTTTGTTCCTTCTCAGAGCACATTCCGGTCTATTAGCTTGTTAGAACTTCAAAAACAACCCCATGAGGTCCATAGGCAGAAATAACTATTCCCATTCATCAGAAAAGGAAACTGAGATTCAGGAAATAATTACCAGCAGCAGCAGCATGGCAATTATTACTGAGTGCTTATTGTGTGCAGAACTTTGCATAAACTATCTCAATTAAACTCTGGGAAGTAAATTCTATTATATCCTCATTCTACAGATTTAGAAATTGGAGGCTGGGGGAAAGTTAAGTAATTTAATTCAGGTTACACAGCTAGAAAATACCAGAGCCTGGATTTGAACCAGATTTGCCTGACCACAAAGGTTGTACAGTAGGCTAGTAGTATTCCACATTCCCAGAAACAGCCCATCTCAGAGGTGCTCACTCCAAGTCTACAGCAGCAAGAATTATTTTGTTTCTCGGCCCCAACTTTCAACCAGGCTGAGCCTACTTCCAAGCTCCTCTATTGGATCCCTCAAGTCTATGAACTCACCAGTTCTTAGAGAAGTAGAGCCCAAAGCACAATCTCCACACCCACCTTTCCTGGAAAATGCTGCTGCTACCACTATCATAAATTCCCATTCCATAAAATTCTAGGCACATAGGCCTAGACTATAATATAACCCTGGCTCCAAGGAATTTATAGTCCAGTGGGATCCCACCACCCTAGCTGTGTAAACTCCCATCTTTCCAACAGGTGTTAACAACACAGCACAGGTTCCACAATGGGCAGGCACTATTTCAGGTCCCTGGGATTCAGCTATGAGTAAGGCAAAGTCCCTGACCTCATAGAGCTCACATTCTAGTGGAAGAGACAGATATAAACAAATATGCACATAGAATACTAACACAACAGCAGTACGTAATAAGTTCTCTGAAGAAAAATATCGAGTCAAGTAGATGAAGAGAGATGAGCTGCTATTTGAGATGAAGTGGTCAGGGAAGGTTGCCGATGAGCTGATACAAAAATTTTCCGAGAGTATCTGGGCGAGCCATATATAATCAAAAGGGTCCTTAAAACTGAAAGAGGGATGGCAGTGGAATCAGTGTCAGAGCCAGAGAGATTTGAAGATGCTATACTGTTAGCAGGCTTTGAAGAGAGAGGAAGGGACCACAAGACAAGAAATTCAGGGGTCCTAGAAGCTGGAAGGAAATAGATTCTCCCACAGAGCCTTCAGAAGGAAGTAGCCCTGCTGACATCTTGATTTGAGACCCATTTCCAATTTCTGACCGCAGTAATATGACAACAAATTTATGTTATTTTAAGCCATCAAGTTTGTGAAACTAATACACCAACCATCAACACAATCAACTTTAGAAAATTTTCATCACTTCACAGTGAAACCTTATTCTCATTGGCAGCTACTTCCTGTTCTATCCAAATGTCCCAGCTTTTGGCAACCACTAACCTACTTTCTGTCTCTATGGGTTTGTCTATTTTGAACATTTTATTTGAATAGCATCAGACAATATGTGACCTTCTGTGTCTGTCTTTTTTCGCTTAGCATAATGTGTTCATGCATGTTGTAGCATGTATTGGTATCCAATTTCTTCTGATTGCCATACACTATCCCACTATGTGGCTATATAACATTCTATTTATTCATTCATTGATGGACATTTGGGTTGTTTACACTTTTGGTTACAATGACTACCAATGCTACGAACATTCATGTAAAAGCTTTTGTGCATATACTTTGATATGATATGTATGTGAATATATCTTTTTATTTTTATTGAGTATATACTTTAGAGTGGTATTGCTAGGTCATATTACAATTCTATATTTAATTTTTTGAGGAATAGCTGGACTGTTTTCCAAGGTGGTTGCATCATTTTACAGTCTTTCTAACAGTATATGAGGGTTCCAGTTTTCCACATCCTGGTTGACACTTGTCTATTATTATTATTATTATTATTATTACTATTACTATCTTATTAGATGTGAAGTGGAATCTCATTGTGGTTTTGATTTTCATTTTCTTTGTAGCTAATGATATTCAGCATTTTTTCGAGCATTTATTGGCCATTTGTATGCATTCTCTGGAGAAATGTATATTCATTCTTTGCCTATTTTAAAAATCGAGTTGTCTTTTTATTATTGAATTGCAAGAGTTATTTATATGTTCTGATTAAGTCACATATCAGATATATGACTTGTAACTATTTTCTCCCATTGTGTGGTTTGTCTTTTCACTTTCTTGATGTTCTTTCAAGCACAGAGTTTTTAATTTTGATGAAGTTTAATTTTTCTGTTTTTCCTCCAGTTGCTTGTGCTTTTAGTGTCATATCTAAGGTAAATATTGCCAAAATCCAAGGTAGCAAAGATTTTGTCTAAGAGTTGTACAGTTTTAGTTCTAATAATTAGGTCTTTGATGCATTTTTAGTCAATTTTTCATACATGGTGTGAAGTAGGAATTTAAATATATTTTTTGCATATAAATAGTCAGTTTTCCTACCACAATTTGTTAAAAAGATTACTCTTTTTCCATTGAATGGTCTTGAAATCCTTGTCAAAAATCAATTGGCCATAACTATGACAGTTTATTTCTGGACTCTCAATTCTATTTGATTGATTTATGTGTCTGTCCTTATGCCATATGGTACTCCACAATGTCTTGATTACTGTAGTTTTGTGGTGAGTTTTGAAATTGGAAAGTGTGAGTCCTCCAACTGTTCTTTTTCAAGATTGTTTTGGTTATACTGGGTCCTCTACATTTCCATATGAATTTTAGAATCAGTTTTTCAATATCAAGAAAGACGCTAGCTAGGATTCTGATGGGGATTGCATCAAGTCTGTAAATCCATTTGGCTTAGTAGTAGTAAATCTTCTAATCCATCAGAATGGGATAGCTTTCCATTACTTAAGTTCTCTTAAATTTATTTCAACAATATTCTACAGTTTTCAGAATATAAATTTTGCACTTTTTTAATAAAATTATTTCTCTAAGTATTTTATTCTTTTTGATGCTAATGTAAAAAAATTATTTTCTTAATTTCATTTTCAGATTGTTCATTGTGAGCATACTGAAATATAATTGATTAATAGACTTTGTATATTCTGTAATTCAATCAACTATTGTATTCTTTCTAATGATTTTTTTTTTTTTTTGAGTTGGAGTCTCACTCTGTCATCCAGACTTGAGTGCAGTGGCTACTCCTGGCCACCACAGCCTCGACCTGCTGGGCTCTGGTGATCCTCCTGCCTCAGCCTTCCAAGTAGCTGGAACTACAGGTGTGCACTACCACGCCCGGCTGTCTCTAATGATTTTTTAGTGAATTTCTTAGGATGTTCTGTATACAAGATCATGCCATATTCAAATAAAGATAAGTTTTATTTCTTTTCCAGTCTGGATGCCTTTTATTTCTTTTTCTTCTCTAATTTTCCTGACTAGAACTTCTAGTACTATATTGAATAGTATTCACTCACCAGTAAAGTGGTGAGGGAAGACATGTTTGCTCTGTTCCCAATCTTAAGAAAAAGTATTCAATCATTTGCCATTAATATGAGATTAGCTGTGGGTTTTGTCTTTGTGTGTGTGTTTTATAAATGCCCTTTATTAGAAGTTTTATTTATTCTTAGTTTATTGAATATATTTATCTCAAGAGGGTTTTGAATTTGTCAGATACCTTTTCTGCATTAATTGAGATTCATATTTTTCTTTTATTCTATTGATAGGGTATATTACAATATTTTATTATCTGATGTTAAACCAACCTTGCATTCCTGAGATAAATCCCACTTGATCACAGCATTTCATTTTTGTTATACGTTTGTGGATTCAGTTTGTTAGTTTTTTCAGAAGATTTTTTTTCTTTTTTACTTTTTTGCCTATGAGAGATATTTGTCTGTAGTTTTCTTCTATGATATCTTTGTATCGTTTTGGTATTAGAGTAATGCTGGCCTCTTCTATTTTTGCAAAAGTTTCTAATGAATCACCATTCATTATTTTTTAAGTGTTTGGTAGAATTCAACAGTGAAGCCTTCTGGGTTTTATTTATTTAAGAGTAGTCATGATTATGGCTTTTGTTTTTGTTTTGTTTTACTTTTTCACTACTCAAATCTCTTAACTTACATTCAGATATTATTTCATCATTAGTCACTTTGAGTAGGTTCATCTAGAAATTTTTTCATATTATCAAAGTTATCCAATTTGTTGCCATATAGCTGTTCATCATATTCCCTTATGATCCTTTTAGTTTCTGTTATGTCAGTAGGTCTGAAAGGTCTTTTATTCCGGATTCTCATAATTTGAGACTTCTCTTTTTTTAACTTGGTCAATCTGATTAAAAGTTGTTGATTTTGTTGATCTTTTCCAGTAAGTAACTTTTGGTTTTGTTCATTTTCTCCATTGGTTTTTTCCTTCTATGTCATTAATTTCTACTCTAATTTTTATTATTTTCTTCTTTTTGTTAGCTTTTGGTTTAGTTTACTTTATTTCCAGTATCTTCAGGTAGAAGATCATGCTATTGATTTGCGATCTTCTTTTTTTAATATAGGCATTTATAACTAACATTTTTGTCTAAGTACTGCTTTAGCTGAATCCCATAAATTTTGATATGTTTTTCTGCATTTCCATTTATTTCAAAGTATTTTCTAAGATAAGCATGGCAGCTCATGCCTATAATCCCAGCACTTTGGGAGGCTGAGGCAGGAGAACTTCTTGGGCCCAAGAATTCAAGACTAGCCTAGGCAACATAGTGAGGCCTCATCTCTATAAAAAAAAATAAATAACCAGGTGTGGTGATGCATACCTGTAGGCCTAGCTACACAGGAGGCTGAGACATAAAGATCACCAGGAGTTTGAGGCTATGTTGAGTCATAAATTTATTGAGATTTGCTTTATGGACTAGTATTTTGTCTCTTCTAGAGAATCTTTTATGTACCCTTGAGGAAAAGGAACTCATATTCTTCTGTTAGTAGGTAGAATGTTCTGTAGATACCAGTTAGGTCTAGTTTTTTTTTTTTTATAATGTTGTACAAGTTTTCTGTGTCTTTTTTATCTTCTGCTTAACTGTTCTAGTCATTATTGATACTAGGATATTGAAGTCACCAACCATTATTGTTGAATTACCCATTTCTTCCTTCAAATCTGACAGTTTTGCTTTATATATTTTGGGTCTCTATTATAAGGTGAATATATGTTTATAATTGTTATATTTTCCTGATGGATTTACTTTTTCATTATTATGACTACTCCTCATTTTCTCTAGTAATTTTTGGTTTCAAAATCAATTTGTCTAATATTTATATATCCACTCCAACTTTCTTAAGGTTACTGTTTGCATAATATATTTTTATACCATTTTATTTTCAACTTATTTTATCTTTGACTCTAAAGTGTGTCTCTTTGAAACAGCATAGAGTTGGATCTTGTTGTTTTTTTTTTAACTAGGCCACCACTGCTTTGCAAACATCAATGGATATGTCAACATTGTGAAAAAGACATAAAATGTCTTCACATTATTTTGACCTCACAGACTTCTTGGGGTCTGTAGTCCATCTTTTGAGAATCACTGCAATTTTACAAAATTTACTTATCTTATGCACCTCTGAGTTAGTTGAAAGTAGACTGATCTGGGCTGAGCTAGCTGGATCCTTTTCCTGGGATCTGTAGGATAGTGTAGACATGTCCTTCTTGGTTTCAGCAGAAACTCAAAAAGGCCAAGTGGAAACACATCTTTTTTTTTTTTTTTTGAATTGGAGTTTCACTCTGTCGCTCAAGCTGGAGTGCAGTGGCACACTCACGGCCACCCCAGAGTCAACCTGCTGGGCTCTGGTGATACTTCCACCTCAGCCTTCCAAGTAGCCAGAACTACAGGCATGCACTACCATGCCCAGGTAATTTTTTATTTATTGTAGAGACAAGGTCTTGCCAAGTTGTCCGGGCTGGTCTTGAACCCACAGCCTCAGGCAATCCACTCGCCTCGGCTTCCCAAATTGCTGGGATTACAGGCTGAGCCACCAAGCCCAGCTGAAACACATCTTTTAAGGAGTTGCCTTATTACATTGGTCAAAGCAAGTCACATAACAAAATCCAAAGTCAAAGGGTAGGGATATATAGCCCACCCCTTTAGTGAGAAGACTGTAAAACCTATGCCAATGGAACAAAAAAACAGACAATGGTAAAGAATTGGGGCCAATAATGCAATTTACACATGGGCCAAGAGTATAAATAGAGTAGCTAGCTGACAGCTACTGCAGCCAGAGAGAGGATGGTGTCTTAGACTAGGGTAATGTCAGAGAGTCAGGAAATTAGATGTGGCAGCCCAAGAAAAAGAATCCTAAGGTGAGATCACAGGGCAACCCTTCACTGGTATTTACCAGGCAAGGCCACTGCCAAATTCAGGGATGACGCAGCATTCTCCAGGATGCTTCTTTGATGCTTTCTACATCTTTTCGCAAGACTCTCATTCAACCCAGCTCTGCCCAGCCTCTCATGAATCTACCCCTTGGAGTTCTTTATAGCTAACTGGGAAAACTGTTTATGTTCTACAGTAAGAGAGAAAAGCAGTTTGATGAATGACATGGAGAGTGTGGTATGACTTCTTTTTCGCAAAAACAACAAAAATTTAAATTACACAGTTATATGATTATAGAGAAGATATCAAATTGTTACCAGTGGTGAGTTACCTCTAAGAGCTACATTGGAGTTAGGTGTGGGAACTATAATTTTTTGCTTTATACATTTCAGCACTGTCTGAACTGGTAAACATGTAGTTATTACGCAAGTTAAATGAATTTTAAAAAAAGGAATGTGAGGGAGGCGGAGAGGGGGAAGAAGGGAGAGGGAGGTGGAAGGGGAGGAGGAAGAGAGGAAGAGCCTGCCTTCCATTCAGCAAAGCACAAAGGTCAGACACTAACACAAGCTGAGATCTACACCCAAAGCTCCAGAATCAGCTCCTCAGGCCCAGGCAGGCAGCAGGGCTCTGAGCAAATGAAACCACAGCTTTCATACTTACTGGTGTAGGACCAAGTCTCCCAGCCTCTTGAGTCACTGTTCACTATATCATTGTGAGAAATGGGTGAGATAATGAATTCCAAGTGCTCAGCATGATGCAGGACAAGCCCTAAGAACTCCATACGTGTTGGCTTTAATTAGCACTTTATTCCACCTGGTTGAGTCGGCATGGGTTAGTTCCCGGCCAGCTGCCAACCTCCTACTCCTTTCTCTGAACATTGCCTCTCTCCACCATGGCTCACCCTCAAAAAACTGATAACTCGGAAAAAACACCGCTCCTTCACCTTCTACCTTCCACAGTGACCAAGGCCGCCTGTCTCAGAAGTGGTCTGATCAACTCATTTGTGTAGAGATGCTACAATTTAACATCTACATAGAATTTCAAGTGAATAAGACTTACAGGGATGGCAGCAACTTACCCTACAGAAGGAGCATTGGGGTGGATTTGAGGGAGAGATTTGGGAAGAAGATAGGATTTCCTAATGTGGGGATCAGAGCCTCTATCTAAGGCTGTCTATGAGAGATTCCCCAGGGAGGCTGGCCACAGAGTGCTGCAGGAAAGCCCATATTGGGCTAGAAAGAAGCCACTCCCCAACAGAGCCGTCTGCATGCTGGGCCTCCCCCAAATAAGCCTTGTCCTTGCCCCTGCTGGCCTGTTTCTCCTTATCTCCTCCAAGCCCTGAGTAGGCCCAGGCTCAGCAGAAGAACTTCTCAAGAGGACCTTCTGCAATGACACCCGCCACACAGCAGCAGCAACTTTGGCAACAGTGCTCGTGGGTTTATTACCCTGTAATCTTGGCTCAGTTGTTCATCACCTTGGGAGGAGGTGGGGAGACAACCGCCGGGCAATTTTCCAGCTCAGGGCCTAGTTGATAGTAAGAGAGACCAAGTCAGAGAGGCATATGGGAAGGATGACCCCTAGAACATGCCCTTAACAAAGATTGTCTTCTCAGTGCCTCTCGGCCCCTGAGCCCCTGTTTCTGGAGCCTCATTTTGGGGGCCAGTCACCTCTTCCAGTTCCAGCGAGTGTGCATGAACTTTAAGGCTAAAGGCTGGGAGATAGGAAGGGGCTCCCACAGCCAAAGCCACAGTGACCAGCCCAAAAGGCAAAGGAAGGCACAAAGCCTCGGGTGTACTGTGCGTCACTCCATCTGCCTAAAAGAAGAGATGGTCTACTGCTGGCACAAGGGACAGAGGAATTATCACCAAAGGCCAAACAGCAAAGCTGCTTCAAGAAACTCGATAGACACAATGGACTCTGAATCACCAGGCACTGGTGACTCAAAAGGCTTAGAGACATTAGCTAATCACAAAAGTGATTGCAGGCAATCAGTGACTGGGATTGCCAATGCTAGGTCGACATTGAGTCCAGACATTAGTGAGATCCTTGGGTGGGCACAGTCCCTTTCCTTGTTATGGCAAGCTGGAGGCCACTTAGTGGGCAGCTGCTGCAGTCCTAAGGCATGGGAAACAGTCAGTGACTGACTTTGGAGAAGCTGCCTTAGCTTTTAAAGACAGAGGTGCAATGCACTTAAAAAATAAGTGATCCCAAAGACAGCCTTAAAAAATAAGTGATCCCAAGTTACCAATGTCAAATATCTGGAAAGATACTTAAAGAATGGGTAAGGGTTCTATGTGGTCATTTTCCTTCCTGCCAAAACAAATACATTTGTGTGATAGTTAAGTAGCAGCACAGCGGGTAGAATCGTCAAATTGCCTTGCTGCTCAAAACATGTGCCATGGACTAGCTCAATAAGCATCATTTGGGTGCTTGTTAGCAATATGGAATCTCAGGTCATTCCAAAGTTTCCAGAATTACAGAACTTGAATCTGTATTTTAACAAGATGACTAGGCAATCTATCTTCTCATTGAAATTTAAGAAACATTGCCCTAACACACATAATGATTTGCCTACTATTAAATATTTAAGTGTTTCCAAAGAACATTCATTTATCAAAATGTATCAATCCAGTTGGGCATGGTAGCTCACACCTATAATCCTAGCAGTTTGGGAGACTGAGGTGGGAAGACTGCTTGGGCACACGAGTTCAAGACCAGCCTAGGCAACATAGCAAGACCTTGTCTCTACAAAAAATAAA
This sequence comes from Carlito syrichta, assembly GCF_000164805.1. Lineage (NCBI taxonomy): Eukaryota > Metazoa > Chordata > Mammalia > Primates > Tarsiidae > Carlito > Carlito syrichta. The sequence goes on from NW_007233137.1 coordinate 183,811, forward strand.
AAAAATAGCCGGGTATGGTGTCATGTGCCTGTAGTCCCAGCTACTTGGGAGGCTGAGGTGGAAGGATCTCCTGATCCCAGGGGGCTGAGGCGGCAGTGAGCCATGATGATGTCGCTGCACTCCAGCCTGGGCTACAGAGTGAGACCTCCACTTCAAAAAAAAATTTTTTTAGACGTCTAAGTTACATCAGCCTGTCAGGTCCCAAGGATACAGCTAAGAACAAGAAAGACCAAATCCTCCTCTCACAGAACTTAGTTAGACAGGGAGAGATAGATACAAACACATTCTGTGCATCAGAATGTGCACAGACTTCCCAGAGTATGGGAAGTGCTATGAGGAAAATTGACAGGGTAAGGGTTCAGATGGTGAGACTGGCCAGGGAAATTGTCTCTGAAGAAGTGGCCACTGAGTGGGGTCTTAAAGAATGGAAAGAATTCAGCCACACCAAGAACTGCAGGAAAGGCTGGGGGGACAGCAAGTGCAAAGGTCCTAAGGCAGGCATGTGCAGCAGGTCTGAGGACCAGAAAGAAATCATGTGACCACATCACAGCACACAAAAGGAAAGTGGCAGGCAGAGAATATCAACGGCCTATAAGCCGTGGCAAGGAATTGAGATTTTCTTGCACGTACAACAGGAAGTCACTCATGAGGAAGGATTAGGGAAGAGTCAGGATCTGTTTTACATTTTTCCCAGTGGCTTAAAACAGCTGCCATTTGTTTGCTTTCTGAGGATAAGGAATCCAAACAGGTCTCAGTGGGACAGCTCATCTCTGCTCTATGGGGTGTCAGCAGGTCTGGAGCATCGGGGTCAGCCATCGAGGTGGGAGGGCTGCACCTCAGTGCTCTTGCACATGGCCCCTCATCATTCAGTGATCTCACCCAAGTTGCTTCACGTGGCAGCCAGCTTCCAAGAGCTGGTGAGAGATGGTGGTGACGTGAATGGGACTAGGCGGGGGGGGGGGGGGCGCGAGGCAGGAGTGGACTGTCTGCAGGGAGCTTCGAAGTTGAATCAGTACAAATTTGCTGATGGATTGGATGGGGGGCAGCGCAAAGGAGGAATCGGAGATTCCTTCCAAGGCTCTGACTTGAACAACCATGCGGATGGCGATGCCCAATGCCACTTACTGAGATAAGGAAGAGCAGGTTTGACTCAAGGCAGGGAAGCAGAAAAACAAAGAAAGAGTTCTGCTTCTGACACGTGTATTTGAAGAAGCCGGTCAAACATCTGAGAGGAGATTTCATCTCGCCAGTCAGGTGAACGGTTCTGGAACTCCGCGGGAGGGTATGGACCCAGGATGTAACATCCTGGGTCCACGCTTACATCTATGGAGAGCAGGTAGATAGAGAAGAGAGGCTCAGGTCCGAGCCCTGGCACCCCGCCATTCAGGAATCAGGCAGCAGAGAGGGAGCAGAGGAGAATGCTGAGCAGCAGCCAGTGAGGTGAGAAGACAACCAGAGTAGTTGCAGGCCGTCCATGGGAGGAGAGCGAACAGAGAGAACAGTTCTCCTAGTGGAGAGTCTCATTTGGGGATCCTTCCCCCAGTGGAAGATTCTCGAGCATGTTTGAATAGTCTTGAGATGCTCTAGCGGAGAAGGATGATTGCAGGAGAGAAGGCCTTATGGAGGAAGGGGATAGGACCCAGACTTCAGGTGAGGGCTGGCCTCTGTAGAAGAGGGCCAGGCAGGCAAGCACAGAACACAGCCACAGATGCAGGTGGATCCTGAGAGGGAAACAGGTCAGTTTCTGTCTGAGCATCCCTAGTTTCTCAGTGAAGTACAGGGCGAGGTCATCTGCTGGCCAGGAGCCAGCATGGAAGGAGAGGCGTGAGGGAGATTCAAGGTGGGAGTAAGGGAGATCAAGTGGCATGGAAAGCTGTCCATGGGTGGGAAATCAAATTGATCAGCACATAGATTCTCCCTTTGTCTTATCTTCGTATAATACATTCCAACAAGTAGAACTATCAGGTTGTGTCCTGGTCAAATCAACCCCTCATTTGTTCCTTACAACAACTTGAGGGAAGTTAAAGCAGGGATCATGAGAAAAGCCCAAGGAGGCAGGAAATTTGCCAGAGTTCGTGTAGCTGGTATGCAACAGGCAGATAGAACCGGACCAAGGATTGCTGAATCTCTTTGGAACCGCCCACCCTATGCTCGCCCCTCAGAGCCATGAGGCGATGCCCAGCCTCAAGCCTTGCTCGCCTCCTGGAATTGGCACCTCACCTCCACCTCGCCCTGCTGAGCCCCCTCTCCTGCCCATCTTCGTTGTCAGGTCTCCTTCCCGTTATGGCCTGCTTAATGGGGCAACTGGTACTTTTCTTCTTTGAACTCCATCGTCCCCTAATTTGTTATCAGTCATGTGAGTTGGAAACATCTGGTTTTAGACTCAGAAACTCCAGGTCAAGTTCTGGATGTGCTTGTGATCTTGGGCAAGTTATTTATCCTCTTTTGCCTCCATTTCACCCTCTTTAAAACAAATGGTAGTAATAGAATTTTTATAAAGATGAAATAACATGATATATATAAAGTCCTTCATATAACTCCTGATCCATAGAAAATATTCAATAAATAGTAGCTATTATTAACATTAGATAGCAGACAAACATCAATTTACATTGAGATTTTAACTTGAGTCCTAATGTCTGAGATCTAAGAACTCACAAAATAATATCAAATATATACATATTCTTATATCTACACATACAAGAAGCCAGGTTCACCGTTGGCACTCAATTATAAAATCAATACACAATCAATGTGTGATTAGTCAGTGCCTCAGCCCACCTGGTGAGCTTGTTAAAAATGTAAGACGAGGCAGATTTTCTGTGAAAAACTTGTCCATGGCAGGTCTTTCTGTCATGAAGCTTCCTTTTCCTCTTCTTGCTCTAACAAGCTTTGCTTGAAAAAAATATATAAGATGCTCCAGTTCCACTGCAGACCCAATGAATCAGTCCCTCTGGGATGGGCCTGGGAGTCTAAAGAAAATGCACACATACGCACACACACACAAACACACACATACACACATACTATACACATACACACAGTGCACATACACATACCCACACACACAATACACCTATGCATACAGTGCACATACACACACTACACATATACACATACACACACAACACATACACTCACCACACATATCTACACACAACACACACACTTTACATACGCACTCACTAGACATATGCACATACAGCACTACATATACACACAGTGCACATACACACACTCACTACACATACACACACAATGCATATACACTCACCACATATATATACACATAACACACACATACACACTACACATATACACACAGTACACACACACTACACACATCCACACTCATAACACATACATACACACTACACGTATACACACGGTGCACATAAAACATACACAGTGCACATATACATGCGCAACACACACATACATACACACACTACACATATCCACGCAACACACACATGCACATAATACACATATACACTCACCACACACATCCACACACATAATACACATATAATACACACATACATACACACTACACATATACACGCAGTGCACATACCACATACACTCATTACATGTAAATACACAACACATGCATACACATTACATGTATACACTACACATATACACACAGTCACATAGTTTCACTAGATACATGCACACACACAACAAAAACACACACTGCGCATATACCCACAGTGCACATACACACTCATTACGCATACACACTCTACACACACTCTCACAATACACACCACACATATACACACATACCCATGTACATATACATACACACACACTAGTTCATAAAATTCTGCTGCTCAGCTGGAGTGCAGAGAAAATTTCAACAACAAAATAAAGATGATAATGCATACATAAAGCCTCAATTAATTAAAACATTCTGTCACATATTGTAAAGAAAAAGAAAGCAAAAATGACTAACTACAAGAAATACAGGTTTCCTGACACTGAATTCGCAAAGAGAAGGTGCAATTAAAAAGCACTCCAGTGCAGAGGGAAAGTTCAACCTCTAATAATGAAAGAAATACACAATTAAAGCCATTAGAACATATGTAAAAGAAGCAATGTCAGAAGTCAGAAGTCAGAGGGTTTATCATAGGGCAGGTATAATGTAAAATATCCACATGAAAAGCAATTTTGCATTCCATTTTAATAGCCTTCAAAATATAAATGCCTTTTGCTTCAGCAATCCTATTCCTGTACATTTACGATAAGACAATAATTTAAAAGATGGAAAGTATTTACTGCAGTATTATTTATAATAGCGTAAAATTGGGAGCACCTGAAAATCTAAAAATAGAGAAATAGTTATATAACTTACAGTGCACTAAGTTAATTTTGCAGCTATAAAAAATTATTGTGAAGTATATATAATAACATCATAGAAAAAGCAAGGTTTACAATATGTCTAGTGAAAAAATCAGACTTCAAATGAGATTTGCACTAAATGCAATTTTACATAGCTTAAGTGCATTGAGACAAGAATTACAAAGGACACATTAAACTGAAAAGCAGTTGATTTATTGAGGGACAGGATTCTGAATATATACTTTTTTTCTCTTTTAAATTTCTTTTAATGATGTCAGTATGCTTGCACAGCATATAATTTTAAGCGTAAAAAGCACATCTCTTCTTACATAAGTTTCAGCATGTTTGGTTTGACTCAAACGCTGTTTGTTTCAAACAAATTTCCATTAATAATTCCATGTTCGATTTATCTTACTGTGTTGCACCAGACTTTGCTGGCTCTAGATCAGTTTCTTCCATGGGTTTCAGGCCAGCCATTCTCTTTTACTCTGGAGAAGACTAGGAACTCTCCTCTTTGGACAAGCGCCTCTGGCTCTTGATCCTCTGGTGGCTTCTCCATGGTTGGTGTCTCTTCTTCAATATTCACCTGGCAAGGTAACCAGTCTGCCACCGGAACTTTGGAACTAAGTCAACCTTTCTCTCTGGCCCTATCTTTGGTCCCATGCGAGATGCTCAGGTTGGATGAGACAAGCCATCAACTGTCTTCCCGAAGTTGTTTAAGAGAAGCCCTAAGGCAAGCCCCGATCATTATGATAACAAGGAAGAATACGTTAAAGGTGATCAGAGAAATACTAACAGAATGACAGATTGATTGTTAATTATTAACTAATTCATTAAAATGGAGGGCAAAATCATATAAACACAGGGATCTGGAAAGGCTTTGGGGAGAAGGAGATCATTGAGGAGGACCTAGAAGGATGAATAAGATTAGGACAAATAGAGAAGGTAGAAAGAAGAAAATAAGAAGAAAAGAGGAGAAAAAGAAGGAGGAAGGAGAAGGAGGAAGAAAGAGGAAGAAGCAGGGAGGCAAGAGCACAGCAGGAGGAAAAGAGGGAGGAGGAGGAATAGGAGCACCCGCGTAGGGGTGGGTTTACCTCTGCAGAGACTCATCCCTAGGTTGGGGGAAACAAGCCTATGAGACAAAATGAGGATGTGGAAGGAATACACAGAACCACAGCAGTCTAACTTTTTTTCCCCCCCCCAAATAGAGGTTTTCTCCACAGCGGTCTTTTTCTTCTCATCCCTTTTAACCACTTTCAGAGGGTGCACATTTATTCCAAAGTAGCTAGGACTCAAGTACAAGCCACCATGCTAATTTTTATTTATTTTTTATTTTCTTTTTTAGACACTCACTATGCTGTCTAGGTTAGTCTCCAACTCCTGCATTCAAGAGATCTTCCTGCCTCAACCACCCATTTTTTAAATATAAGAGCTTTTATATTTTAAAAACAATAACCAAAATACCATTTTCTACTTAAAAATAACAATTTTCAATTGTGTCATAAATGTCTCTAATTATTTTAACAGTTTGTGTGGATCATGATTCAAATAAGATCTACACATCAGAACTAGTTGACTTTTTTTTAGTCTTTAATTTATAGGTCTCTCCCTCCTGTTCTCTCACTCTCTATGTTAATTATAATTTATTTGTGGAAGAAACTGAGATCTTTTCTTATAGATTTTCATAAAGCCTGGATTTTGCTGATTATAATATTCTTCCAAACTTACTGCAAATTGACAACTGGTTCTATAGTCAGCAAACTATGACCCACAGGCCAAATCCCGTCTCTGTGGCCTGTTTTTAGAAATATAGTTTTATTGGAACACAGCTACACCTATTTATTTGGATATTGTCTATGACTTCTTCCATGTTACAATGGCAGAGTAGAGTAGTTATGACAGAATGACAAAATGTGGATTTACAGTCCACAAAGCCCCAAATATTACTATCCTGCCCTTTACAGAAAAGTTTTGTTGGCTCCTAACCTAGAAGCTTGATCAGATTCCATTTTGATTTTTTTTTTTTTTGTCACAGTTACATCCCAGGTGGTGTTTGTGGACTTCCACTGAGGAAGCACATAATGACTGGATTTCTCTCTCTTTTTTTTTTTTTGCAATGTTAGCAGCTATTACTGCTCAGGATGTAGATCCATTAAATCATTAGGGGCTGTCAAATGGTGATATTCTAATTCTAGTTTGCCTTCTTCACTTATTAGCTGGAATGCTTCTATAAAGAGAAACTTTTCCATTTGCATGCCTGACCCTGAATTGAACCCCACATATTTAAAATTAAAAATTAAAAAAAAAGAGAGAAACTTTTCCTCATTTATTATTTAGTTACCCAGAGCTAGAGTTCTTATAGAAAAGACAGGATAAAATGCTCAGTTTACAAATTTTATTTAAAATGCTTGATTATTTACTTTTATTCATAAAATAATAAGTTGGTTGTTTGATACCAACAATAAGTTTTCAAAATAATAAATTGGCTGATTCCCTAGCATCCTCCCTCAGTAATCAATTTTTTTTTTAAGTTTCAATTTGATTTTCTGGATTTTGATGCATTTGATGGCTCTTCATTATTGCCATTGCTAACCTTACTCATGTTCATCTTTTGCTAGTGAAGCCTTTTCAATTTGTCCCAGTCCTTTTGATATAATCCTAGTCATTTTTGATGGTCTCCTTGCTAATCTGGAAAAACAAGATGTTCCAGTACAGCACTCATCTGCTTATACAAATAGGGGCATACTTAGTTTCTTGGGTTTTTGTTTTTGTTTAAGTTTTGTGACTTTATATTTACACTACAGCCTGGAAGTCCTGGGCGATGTCATTCTCCTGTAACTGGTTTCTTCCCAGGTGACTTAATCAAGCTTGGCTTTTTACAGTACACTCGTTATTTTGAATTCCATAGGTCAAATCTTATTAAACAAATTAGAAGCAAACCTATTTTTCTACATAGCCTCCCACACTCATCTCCCTGCCCCCAGCTCCGTAGCCGTTCTCAAAGGAAACCCTCACAAAGTTCTGGGATGGAGTGTGGTAGGGATGGAGTGTGCTAGTTACAGGTGGGGGCTCTCTTCCTAGGCTCTGCCCACCCCTGCCTGCCTGTAACTGTTATAGACAGAATGGTTGCTGTTTCTTCACCTCAGGGTCTTACACCTGGTGACTAATGTGACCACAGGGTACTTGAATTTGACAGCACATATTGTTGGCTTCCTCCTATTGAAAAAGAGGAAAAGGAGGAATGAAAAAGAAACAGGAGAAGTAGAGAAAGAAGACATGCCTATCTTATATACAGCATTTCAACATCTATGATAGGCTTTCACATCTGGTCTCTCTTTTAATCCTCATAGCTGTGTAAGAAAGAGGGTCTTTATTACCATTCTGGTTTTATATATGAGGAAAGTGAAGCCCAGAAACATATGTGACTTGCTTGAAGAACCAGAGCCTAAATCTAAGCTTTCCGCCTTTAAATCTAGTTCTCCTTCTATGTCCTCCTCATTCCAACCATCACCACACATGGTGAGACTGGAGCCATCCATTAAGCTCATCATTACACAGATAATCGATCACAGTCGTGACAAACAATGTGCAAAAAAACAGAAAGCATGTGAAAGCATAGAACTACGTGACCTACTCTGATCCTGGGGGGTAGGAAAGGGTTCAATAAGGGCTTTCTGAAGGAAGGAAACAGGCTGAGACCCAAAGAATGAGGTAGATTGGGCCAAGCAAGAAGGAAGGAAGGAAAATTTTCCTGGAAGACAGCATGATGAAGCCCTTGGGATTTGTGGAGGATCAAAGATGGCCACAGATTCTCTGCCACCCCTCTTACAGGAAAGTAGAGACTGTTTCTTCTCCCACTGAATTTAGGCTGACGTTGTGACTTGCTTCGATCAACAAAAGCAACAGAAGTGACGTGGTGTAACTTCCAAGGCAGGGTCTTAAGAGATCTGTAGGTTCAATTTTGGCAAGCCTGGAACACTCCCCTTTAGAACCCAGCAGCCATGCTGCAAGAAGCCCAAGCCATGTGGGGAGACCACAAGGTTGTCCCTCTGTGATGGATAATTAGTATGTGCCAACTTGACTAGGACACAGGGTGCCCAGATAGTCGGTCAAATATTATTCTGTGTCTTAAAACACCACAGCAATATACTATATCAATGATTCTCAACTAGGGTGATTTTGTCCTTCAGGGGCATTTAGCAATATCAGGATATTTTTGGTTGTTACAATTGGATCAATACTATTGGCATCTAGTAACAGAGGTCAAACACGAAGCTAAATGCATAGAACAGCCTTCTTACTTCAAAGAGTTATCCAGCCCAAAATATCAATAATCATCTTATTAGTTGCAAAATAACATTTGACACAACTCAACATCCATACTGGTTTAAAAAAACATAACTCAAAAGAACAAGACTAGAAGACTGATATCACCAAACTTCAAGACTTACTATAAAGCTACAGTAATCCAGACAGTATGGTATTGCAAGAGAATAGACAGATATATCATTGGGAAAGAATAGCGAGCCCAGAAATAGACACACATAAATGCAGTCAACTGATCTTTAACTAAAAGGGAAAGGCGAGAAAATGGAAAAAAGATAGTCTGTTCAACAAATGATGCTCGAACAAATGGACAGTCACAAGCAAAGATAATAATAATCTGACACAGATTTTGCATCATTCAAAAAATGTCATTCAAAATGGATCATTAACCTAAATGTAAAATGCAAAACTATGAAACTGTAGAGGATAGCATAAAAAATAATCTAGGAAGGGGAAGAAAAAAAATAATCTAGATGACCTTTGATATGGCAATGACTCTTTAGATATGATATCAAAGATACATTCCATGGAAGAAATAATTGATAGGCTAAACTTCATTAAAATGTAATATTCCTGCTCTGCAAAAGACACTGTCAAAAGAATAAAAAGACAAATCACAGACTGGGAAAAAGTATTTGCAGAAGATGTATCTGATAGATGACTGCTATCCAAAATAGACACAGAACTTTTAAAAGTCAACAATGAGAAAACGAACAACTCAATTTAAAAAATGGGCTAAATAGCCGGGCTCGGTGGCTCAGCCTGTAATCCCGCGCCTTTGGGAGGCTGAGGTGAGTGGATTGCCTGAGCCTGTGGGTTCGAGACCCGCCTGGGTAGCGAGACCTCATCTCTACAATAAACAAAAAAATCGGCCGGGTGTGGTAGCGCACGCCTGTAAATCCAGCTACTCCGAAGGCTGAGGCGGAAGGATCGCCGGAGCCCAGCAGGCGAGGCTGCGGTGGCTGGGAGCGGCCACTGCACTCCAGTCTGGGCAACCGAGTGAGACTCCAACACAAAAAAAAACAAACAAAAAATGGGCAAAATAGTCTGGTGTGGTGGCTCACGCCTGCAATCCCAGCACTTTGGGAGGTCGAGGTGAGAGGATTGCCTGAGCCCAGGGGTTCGAGACCAGCCTCGGCAACTTGGCTAGACCTTGTCTCTACAATAAATCAAAATTTAGCTAGGTGTGGTGGCACATGCCTATGGTTCCATCTACTTGGAAGGCTGAGGCAGAAAGACTGCCTGAGCCCAGCAGTTCAAGGCTGTGGTGGCCATGAGTGTGCCACTGCACTCCAACCTGGGTGACAGAGTGAGACCCTAACTCAAAAAAAATTGGGCAAAAGACTTTAACAGATATCTCACTAAAGAAGATATGGAAGTGGCAAACAAGCATGTGAAAAGATGCTCAGCCGAGCTCGGTGGCTCAGCCTGTAATCCCAGCACTTTGGGAGGTCTAGGCCAGTGGATTGCCTGAGCCTGAAGGTTTGAGACCAACCCGGGAAACTTGGTGAGACCTCATCTCTACAATTAAAAAAAAAAACACAAAAAAAACTAGCCGGGTGTGGTAGCGCATGCCTGTAGTTCTGCTACTTGGAAGGCTGAGGCGGAAGATTACCGGAGCCCAGCAGGTTGAGGCTGCGGTGGCCATGAGCGGCTACTGCCCTCCAGTCTGGGAGACGGAGTGAGATTCCAACACAAGAAAGAAAGACAGAAAGAGAGAGAGAGAGAGAAAGAAAGAAAGAAAGAAAAGAAAAGATGCTCAATCTCATCAGGGAAATGAAAATGAAAACAAAAATTCCATACCACTGCATACTTATTATAATGGCCAAAATTCAAAACACTGACCCACCAAATGCTGGTGAGAACATGGAGCAGCAGGAACTCTCATTCATTGTGAGTGGAAATGCAAAATGGAATAACCACTTTGGAAGACAGTTTGACAGTTTCTTGTGAAACTAAACATACTCTTACCATAAGAGCTAACAATTTTGCTCCTTGGCATTTATCCCCCCCAAAATTAAAAACATGCCTATACAAAAACTGGATGTTTATAGCACCTTATTCATGAGATGTTTATAGCTTCTTGTCAAAATTCGGAAGCAACCAAAGATGTTCTTCAGTAAGCGAATGTATAAATAAATGGGGTATATCTAGGTAGTAAAATATTCAGCACTAAAAAGAAAAAAAGCTACTAAGGCATAAAAGAAGCTTAGATACATATTACTACATGAAAGAAGACAATCTGAAAAGGCTGTATTCTGTGTAATCAAAACTATGACATCCTGAAACAGTCAAAACTACAAGAAGTAGTAAAAATATCAGTATTTTGTAAGGGTTAGAAGGGAGGGAGGGATGAATAGATGGAGTTCAAAGGATTTTTAGGGCAGTGAAACTACTCTGAATACTACTATAATAGTGGATATATGTCTTGGGAGATTGAGGTGGGAGAATTGCTTGAGCCTAGGAGTTCAGGACCAGCCTGGGAAAAACAGAGAGACTTCACCTGTACAAAAAAATCAAAAAAAGTAGCCCAGTGTGGTGGCATGTGCCTGTAGTCCTAGCTACTTGGGAGGCTGAGACAAAAGGATAGCCTGAGCCCAGGAGGCTGAGGCTGTGGTGAGCAATAATCATATCACTCCAGTCTGGGCGACAGAGTGAGATTCTGACTCAAAAACAAAACAACATCAATAACAACAAAAACAGTGGATACAGATACATGTCATTATTCATGTATTAAACTTATAAAATGTGCAACACCAAGAGTGAACCTAAACGTAAACTGCAGTCTTTGGATGCTCATGATGTGTGAATGTAGGGTTGTTAATTGTAACAAATGTACCACCCTGGTGGAGGATGTTGATAATGGGGGAGAGTGTGCATGCATAAGAAAAAGATATATGGGAAATCTCTGCACATTCCTCTTCATTTTACTGTGAACCTAAAACTGCTCTTAAAAATGTAAAGTCTATTTTTTAAAAAGAAAATTCAGCAGGCCAGACTAAGAGGGAACTTTCTCATAAAAGACTTATAGCTAGCATCACACTTAATTATAAAATATAAAGTCCTTTTTCCCTAAGAGTAATAATAAGGCAAGGATTTATGCCCTTGCCAATTTTATTCTACATTGTAGTAGAGGTTCCTTGCCACTGCAATAGGACAAGAAAAAGAAATAAAAGTCATAAGGATTGGGAAAATAAGAAAACTGCCTTATTCACAAACAACGAGATTCTGTATAAATAAAACCCTTTGGTTTTTAGATATGACACCAAAAGCACAAACAGCAAAAGAAAAATAGATAAATTGGACTTTATCAACACTTAAAACTTTTGTGCTTCAAAGAATATCATCAAGAAAAGGCAAACCCAGAATAAACTTGCAAATATATCTGGTATAAGACTTGTATCCAGAATGTTTTCAACAAACAAAACAAAATTCTTATAATTCAATAAAAAGACAAATAACCCTATTTAAAAATGAGCAGAAATGGGGGAGGCAAGGGAAAAGTAAATAAATAAATGAGCAGAATATACAAATAGATATTTCCACACAGAAGATATGACCAATAAGTACATGAGAGGATGCCCAATATTATTAGCCTCTAAGGAGATGTAATTCCAAAGCACAATGAGATACCAATTCATACCCACTAGCATAGCTATAATCAAAAAGACAGTCAATAACAAGTGTTGACAAGAACATGAAGAAATTTGAAGCTTCATACACTGTTAATGAGAATGTAAAATGCACAACTGCTTTGAAAAACAGTCTGGTACTTCCTCAAAGGGTAAAACGAGGGAAGTAAAAACATATCCACACAAAAAATTGTACATGAATATTCATAGCAACATTATTCATAATAACCAAAAACTGGAAATGGTTCAAATGCATTGATGAATAAAAAATAAGATGTTACATCTATAAAATGGAATATTATTCTGCCATAAAAATCAATGATATATGTGACAACATATATGAACCTTGAAAACATTATGCCAAGTGAAAGAAGCCAGTCACTAAAGATCATATACTGTATCAATACACTTGTATGGAATGTTCACAATCGACAAATCCATAAAAACAAAAAGTAGACTGGTGATTGTCTAGATCTGTATGGTGAGGATGGGAGGAGAAGGAGAAGTAACTACTAATGGATATAGTGCTTCTTTTGAAGGTGATGAAATGGTCCAAAATTGGATTGTGGTGATGATCACACAGCTCTGTGAACATAATAATACTTTACACTTTAAATGGGTGAATTGAATGGTATGTCAATAATGTCTCAATAAAGTTGTTTTAAAAACCCTAAAGAAGCAAGAACATGGAACCAACCGTGCTGCCCATCAAAAGAGGACTGGATAAAAAAAGATGTGGTATGTATACACAATGGAATATTATACAGCCATAAAGAAGAACAAAATCATGAACTTCGCAGCAACGTGGATGGAATTAGAGTCTATAATACTGAGTGATCTTTCACAGAAACAGAGAACTGAGTATCACATATTCTCACTCATAAGTGGACCACGAACTACCGTATTACTATAAGAAAAGGATTGACAGTAGTGGAAAACTGTAGCGTAGAGAGGTGGGGCAGGGAGGTGGGAGTGACAGTAGTTGAAATCTGCCTGGGGAGGGGGTGCACACCTCATCAACAAGCGTAGCTGCACGATGAATATTTGATGAATATTTGTGTGCCCAACCCAGAATTGTACCTCACAATTTTAAAATAAAAAATTTTAAAGTTTAAAAAAAACCCATAGGGTCTACTAAGCAAGGTGAATTTAGCAAGGTTTAAGAACATAAGATCAATATACAAAAATCAATTGCATTTCAATATTCTAGCAGCAAACAATTAAAAAATGAAATTCCAAAAACAAATACCATTTAAAATAGAATCAAAATACAAGCCAAAATAAAATACCCAGGAATAAATCTAAGGAAAATTATATGAGATCTATAAACTGAAAATTACAAAACATTTAATTTTAGAAGTTAAAACATTCCTAAGAAAATGGAGGTACATACAATGCTCATGAATTGGAAGACTCACTATTGTTTAAAATTTCCATCTTACATTAATCAATAGATTTAACATAATCTTTATCAAATATAAGACAACCTCTTTTAAAGAAATAGACAACCTAATTCTAAAATATATATGTTCATGTAAATGACCTAAAATAGTCAAAACAATTTTGAAAATGAACAGTTAGAAGGCTTTTGACTACCTGATTAAGACATACAACAATACTGCAGAAATCAAGATAGTGTGATGTTGGTGTAAGGATAGACAAATAATCAAAAGCATAGCAAGTCCAGAAAAAGCCCCCACACATATATGATTGATTTTTGACAAAGGTGCCAAGTAAATCCAGTAGGAAAAATAAGTCTTTTAAACAAATAACTAGATATTCACATGGAAAAAATGAACCTTAATCTCTTCCTCATTCCTTACACAAAAATTAAATTAAATATAGAAAAATGTTAATGGTAAAATCTAGGGGGTGGCATATAAGTTTTCTCTGTAAAATCTTTCAATCTGTTTGATTTTTTTTTTTTTTACCCTTGTTGATGAGGTGTGTCCCACCTCCCCTAGCAGATTCCCACTACTCCCAATCCCACTGATGCCCTCCCCTGGCAGTTTCCCACTACTGCCAGTTTCTTTCTTATAGTATTACGGTAATTATTCAAGGTCCACTTATAAGTGAGAACATGTGGTACTCAGTTCTTTGTTTCTGTGAAAGGTCACTCAGTAGTATAGATTCTAAATCCATCCAGGTTGCTGTGAAGTTCATAATTTTGTTCTTCTTTGTGGCTGTGTAATATTCCATAACGTATATGTACCACATTTTTTAATCCAGTTCTCTTTTGATGGGCAGCACAGTTGTTTCTATGTTTTTGCTATTGTGAAAAATGCTGCAGTAAATATACATGTGCAGGTATCTTCTCATTGAGTGATTTGAGTTCTTCCGGGTATATTCCCAGTAGAGGGATTGTGGGGTTATATGGAAGGTCAATGTTTAGATCTTTTAGGAACCACCAAACTGATTTCCACAGAGGTGTTAGTTTAAACTCCCACCAACAGTGTAGAAGTGTTCCCTTTTCCCTGCTCCTCTCCAGCCTCTGTTGTTTTTTGAGTTACTGATGCTGGCCATCCTGACTGGTGATAGGTAGTATCTCAGTGTGGTCTTAATTTGCATTTCTTTGATGACTAGTGAGGATGAGCATTTTTTTTTTCATGTATCTGTTGGCTGCTCATATGTCTTCTTTCGAGAAGTGTCTATTCATATCTTTTGCTCACATTGTAATGCTTTTTTCTTTTAGGCACATTTGAGTTCCTTGTAGATCCTAGATATTAGACCTTTGTCAGACACACAGTTGGCAAATATTTTTTTCCCCAGTCTGCTCCCTGCTTTCTTGATGGTTTCTTTTGCTTTGCAGAAGCTTGTCAGTTTGATGAGGTCCCATTGTCTATCTTATCTCTTATGGCATGGGCACTTGGGGTTTTGATCAGGAATTGCTTGCCATTTCCAATTTCCATAAGGGTGTCTCCTGAATTTTCTAAGAATCTTATAGTTTGGTTTTACGTTTAGGTCTTTGATCCATTTAGAGCTGATTTTTGTGTATGGTGATAGGTAGGGGTCTTGTTTTAATCTTCTGCATGTGGTCAACCAGTTTTCCCAGCACCATTTACTGAATAGGTTCTCCTCTCACCAGTGGTTGTTGGTGGAGGCATTTTCGAAGATGAGTTGGTTGAGAAATTGAGGTTTTGCTTCCGGAATCTCTAGCCTGTTCCATTGGTCTATATGCCTGTTCTTGTACCAATACCAGACTGTTTTGATTATTGTAGCTTTATAATAAAGTTTAAAGTCTGGGAGTGGGTCATTGCCTTGCTGAGCTATAGTGTGGCCATGTTTTCTTAAGCTTTGGCCCCCTTCCCTACCTTGGGGAGGTGAATGACCTCTTTCTCTTCTCTCTAATTTACTTTCTATGTAAACTATATTTTCTAATCTGAAAAAAAAAAGTCTGGGAGTGTGATACTTCCTGCTTTGTTTTTGTTTGTTTGTTTGTTGTTGTTGTTGTTGTTGAGGATTGTTTTGGCTATTTGTGGTCATTTATATTTCCATATGAATTCCTGTATTGTCATTTCCAGGTCTGAGAAGAATATTGCATTAAATCTGTAGATTGCCTTGGGTAGGATGGACATCTTAACAATGTTGATTCTTCCAATCCATGAGCATGGAATATTTTTCCATTTGTTTGTGTCATCTTTGATTTCTTTGAGCAGTGTTTTGTAATTTTCGTTGTAAAGGTCTTTCATGTCTCTAGTTAGGAAAATGCTAAGGTATTTTTTTTGTGTGTGACTACTGTGAATGGGATTGTGCTTTTTATTTGGGTTTGTTTGTTTATTGTTGGTATATAGGTATATAGATATGTGACTGTCTTTTGCACATTTATTTTATACTCTGAGACTTTTCCAAAGTCCTTTATCAGTGCAAGGTGGTTTTTGACAGAATCTCTTGGGTTTTTGAGGTATAGAATCATGTCATCTGCAAAGAGGGATAACTTGACTTCCTCTTTTCCTATTTGGATGTCACTGATCTCCTTCTCTTGTCTGATTGCTCTAGCTATGACTTCCAAAATTATGTTGAACAGGAGGGATGAGAGTGGGCTTCTTTGTCTTGTTCTGGTTTTCAGGGGAAATGGCTCCAATTTCTGTCTATTTAGCAGTGTGCTGGCTGTGGATTTTTCATAGATGGCTCTTACTATTATGAGGTATGTTCCATCTATGCCTAGATGTTCAAGGGTTTTTATCAAGAAGGGGTGTTGAATTTTATCAAGAACTTTTTCTGTGTCCAATGATATGATCATATGGTTTTTGTTTTTACTTCTGTGTATGTATTTAATTATGTTAATGGTCTTGTGAATGTTAAACCAGTTCTGCATCCCGGGGACGAAGCCTACTTGATCATGGTGGATAATTTTTGAGATGTGTTGTTGGATCTTGTTTGCTAGGATCTTGTTGAGAATTTTAGTATCTATGTTCATCAAGGATATTGACCTGTAGTACTCTTTCTTTGTCGGATCTTTACCTGATTTCAGTATCAATGTGATATTAGCTTCATAAAATGATTTGGGGAGAGTTCCATCTTTCTCAATTGCCTGGAATTGTTTCAATAGGATTGGTATCAGTTCCTCCTTGTATGTTTTGTAGAATTCTGCTGGAAAGTCATCTGGTCCAGGGTTTTTTTTGGTAGGAAGTTTTCTTATGACATAGGCAATTTCCTGGATTGTTATTGTTCTATTTAGGGCCTTATCTTCTTGTTTCAACCTGGGAAGGTTGTGTGATGTCAGAAAGTCCTCCATTTCCTTTAGGTTTTTGAATTTGTTTCCACAAGTGTACATAGTCTTTGATAATCTTTTGTGACTTCATCTTTTGCATTTCTGATTGTGTTTATTTGGGCTTTTTCTCTCTTTTTCTTGGTCAGTCTAGCTAGGGGTCCATCAATCTTGTTTATCCTTTCGAAGAACCAGCTTTTTGTTTAGTTGATTTTTTGTTATATTTTTGTCTTCTATGCCCCAAATTTGGGCTTTTATTTTGGTGATCTGGATTGTCTGATGAAGTTAGGGTTTTGGTGGTCTTGCTTTTCCAGCTCTCTTAGGTGGTTTCTTAGGCTGTTAACTTGTGGTCTTTCCATTTTCTTGTGTGTTCAGTGAGATATGAATTCCCTCTTAGTACTGTTTTCATGGCATCCCAGAGGTTTTGATAAGATGTTTCTCTATTTTCATTTGTTTCCAGTTATCTTTCAATTTCTGTTTTAATTTCCCTGTTGACCCAGGAGCTGTTTAGCATCATGCTGTTTAGTATCTATGTCTTTGTTGGTTCTGGGGGAACATTATTTGTGTTGATATTTATTTTATTCTACTGTGGTCTGAGAAGGTGCAAGGCAGTATTTCAATCTTATGGAATTTGTTTATGCTTGATTTATAGCCAAGGATGTGGTCAATATTAGAGTATGTTCCATATGGTGATGAGTAGAATGTATATTCCATGGATGTTGAGTGGCGTGTTCTGTAAGTATCAATTCAGTCCATTTGGTCAAGCCTCATGTTGAAGTTCCAGATTCCTTATTGATTTTTTTTTGTCTTGATGATCTGTCTAGGATTGTGTGGGGGGTATTTAAGTTACCAGCTATGCTAGTGTTAGAGTCAACATCTTTTTTAAGTTTACCTAGAAGCTGCTTTATGAAAGTTGGTGCTCCTATGTTGGGTGCATATATGTTTAGGATGGATATTTTTGTTGATGGATTCAATCTTTTATCATTATGTAGTGGCCTTCCATATCTTTTTACATTTTTGATAGCTTAAAGGGTATTTTGTCTGATATTAACATTGCGACTCCTGCTTTCTTTTGTGTTCTGTTCGCCTGAAATTTTGTTTCTCATCTTCTGACTTTGAGTCTGTGAGTATCCTTTCTGGTGAGATGAATCTCCTGGAGACAATATATTGTTGCCTCATGATATTTTATCCATTTTGCCATTCTATGTCTTTAAGTGATGTATTTAGTCAATTCACATTCAGGGTAATTATTGAGATGTGAGAATTTATCTCTGCCATGAGGTTCTTATAGAGTTTGTTGTTGTTGCTGCTGTTTGTTTGTTGTCTCTCTTTTGATTTTTGGGTTGATTCATGTGTGTTTTCAATCTCTTTCCTGCATTCTTGGGATGGGCATTTTTATTCTTTTTTTCCTTTCTTCTGTGTTTAATATTTTCTTAAGTGTTTCTTGTAGTGCTGGTCTGCAGGTAGCATAAGCTCTTAGGAATTGAATGTCTGGGAAGGATTTTAATTGTCCATCACTGAAGAAGCTTAACTTAGCTGTGTAGGTAATTCTTGGTTGAAATTGTTTATCTTTGAGAACTTTGAAGATTGGCTCCAAGTTCTTCTAGCCTGAAATGTTTCTGTAGATAAGTCTGCTGCTATTCTAACTGGACTTCCTTGGTAGGTAGTCTGACTTTTTTCTCTTGCTGCCTTTAAGATTTTTCTTTTATACAACTTTGTGTAGGCAAATTACTATGTGTCCAGGAGTCGGTCTTCTCATTTGTTGTCTTGCAGGGATTCTCTTAATCTCTTGTGCCTGAATGGTCATGTCACTTATGAGCTGAGGGAAGTTTTCTTGGATAATTTAATGGAATGCTTGTTCCAGGGTGGTCTCTGTCTCTCTATCTGCCTCAGGAATTCCAATTAATCTTAGGTCCAGCCTCTTGAAATAATCGCTCATCTCTCGGAGGTTTTGTTCTGTCTTTTAAGCTTCTTTTCTATGTTTTTCACAGTTAGGGTTAATTCCATATTTTGGTCCTCAAGTTTTGAGATTCTTTCTTCTGCCTGGTTAATTCTGCTTTCTATGCTTATCAGTTTGTTATTTATTTCAGTCACTGTGCTCTTTATTGCTGTTAGCTCAGTTATCAACTCCTTCATTCTTTCCTCTTGTCTCTCCTCAATTCTATTTATTCTCTCTGTTTAATGTCTTGATATCTGGGTTTGTGATTTGAAACCAGTCATTCTGGTAGCTTTTCGCTGCCCAAAGGCTGTATTCTCAGTATCTGACCTCCCAGAGGTCTGTGTGGGTCCCATACTCTTCCTTTGGTTTTTCTTCATTTGTGTAGATTTTCCACTCCCCCCCTTTTTTTTACCTCTTCTTTAATTCTGTTGTTCAGGGATTGGGGGGCTAGCTTTTACTTCTGTTTGCTCAATCTTCTATTCTTCCTTATGTGGTTCCCCTGGCTTTGTTCAATTCTGGAGCTGGACTGTAGGTGGGGGGCTGTACTTTTTGCAGTTTTGAGATTTAATTGAGGGAGGAGCTGTGATTCAGAAACTATCTTCAGATCCCCATAGCCACCAACCAGTGGGTGGGTCCCCTGGAACCCACTTCCCACTGTCTTACAATCTGTCCATGCAGTGGGGTATGGGTTTGCCCCCTAAAAGCAAAATGAAGTAAGGAAAAGGATGGAAAAAGGAAGAAGGGGGATGAGAGGATGGTGGAGAGAGTTAAGAAGAAGAGGAAAAACAGGCAAACCAACTAACAAATGAAAAGAGACACAACAAGGACAGAAATATTTTTTTAAAAATACAGATAATCAGCCGGGCTCAGTGGCTCAGCCTCTAATCCCTCACCTTTGGGAGGCTGAGGTGAGTGGATTGCCTGAGCCCGCGGGTTCGAGACCCGCCTGGGCAGCGAGACCTCATCTCTACAATAAATCAAAAAATCAGCCAGGCGTGGTAGCACATGCCTGTAATTCCGGCTACTCGGAAGGCTGAGGCGAAAGGATCGCCGGAGCCCAGCAGGTCGAGGCTGCGGTGGCCAGGAGCAGCCACTGCACTCCAGTCTGGGCGACAGAGTGAGACTCCAACTCAAAAAAAAAAAAATACAGATAATCATATAAACACACAAACTGACTAAACCCCCCCATTGATGTACTCTCCCTCAAAAATACCCATACATAAACAGTAAGTAAAAAAAAAAAGAGCTATAAAATGACAGAAACAAAGCACATATGAAAACATAATCAAAAAGAGAAAAACAAACAAAAGGAGCAAAACAAGCAAACATACAAACAAAAAACCAAACAAACAAACTCACTCTGAGGTCCTCCTGTAAGTCCAACTTCCTTTCAGTTCTGATCTCCAACCCCTCCCCTCTGCTTTAAGCATGAATCAGATGCCCCACAGACTGTGGTAGGAGGGTGGATCAGATCTGGACTGGCCCAGCTGGCTGCCTGTCAAGTCTGCCTGTCAAGTCTCCCACTCAGATCTGATGTGTCGGGGTGTCTGATACAGTGTAGGGGAGGGTCATCTGTCTCTCCAAGTTTGATGAGATTACCTCTAGGTCCCAAGTTGGAGGCTGGGTGGAGCTGGGTGGGGCAGTGCTGGTCTCTGCCTGGTCCCAGGACAGAGAAAATGTCCCCGGTCAGCATTTCCTTACTGGTGGTGGGTCTCCTCTCCACTTCTCCCCAGTCTTCTCTCTCCATGGATCCAGGGCTCCAGCTGCTTTGCTGCCACAGGTGATGGCATGGGCTGAACTCCAGGTGATGAGGATCAGCTGTATTAGCAGACTTTTCTCAGGTAGCCCCAAGAATAGCAGATGATCTTGCGTGCCAGTGGCTCCAATCTCAGGGAGGTGGGGGGTTGTGGTCACCTATGGAGGAGAGCCCCGGGTGCTTCAATACTTTTAAAAATAACCTTTTTGCTGGTTGTGGTGGGTCACACCTGTAATCCCAGTGGGAAACGGAGACAAGAGGGTTGCCTGAGACCAAGAGTTCGAGACCAGCCTGGGCAACTTGGTGAGACCTCATCTCTACAATAAATAAATACATAAATAAATTAGCTGGGCATGGTGTTGTGCATCTGTAGTTCCAGGTACTTGAAAGACTGAGGCGGATGAATCTCCTGAGCCCAGCAGGTTGAGGCTACAGTGGCCATGAGCATGCCATTCACTCCACCCTGGGTAACAGAGTGTGACTCCTATTCAAATAAATAAATAAATAATTTTTTTAAAAAAGGTCAAATTGAAGATTAAAAACATTAATCTGAAAACCAAAATTATTAAATTTCTAGAGGAAACAGAATATGTTCCCAACCTTGAGGTAGCCAAGATTTCTTAGACAAGACACAAAAACACTACCCATAAGAGAAAAAGAGAAAAAAATGTTAAATTTGGCTCCACCCTAATTTAAATTTTCCAAATTTTAAAGTATAGCATTAAGAAAATGAATAGACAGTCCATAGACCAGGAAAAAAGTATTCACAGCACACATTACTGATGAAAGACTTGTATCTATAATATATAGATAAAACGAATCAACAATTTAAAAGTGAACAATCTTATTTTTAAAATGAGCAAATGACTCGAACTGTCACTTTACCAATGAAGAAATGAACAATAAGCACTCAAAGGGAAACTCAAAATCATTAGTTATTAAGGAAATTTAAAAAATAAAGCCATGATGAGATGCCACTTCACACTCACTGGAATGTTGAAATCCAAAAGACAGATAATATTAAATGTTAGCAAGAACATGAAACAACTGGGACTTTCAGACATTGCTGGTGGGAAGCCAAATGGTATCGCCACGTGGGGAACTGTTTGGAAGCTTCTAATTAAGTTAAACATCTACTCTATTATCCAGTAATTCTACTAGGCATTTGCCCTGGATAAATGAAAACAAATGTTCACAAAAAGACTTGTAGAAGAATGTTCATAACAACCTTATTCATAAAAGTAAAAACCTGGAAGCAACCTTAACGTCCATCAGGAGGAGCATGGACAACCAATTGTGGTACATTCATACAACAACAAAAGTATAATCAGCAATAAAAGAAAAATAACTTAACCACAATAGCCAAAGGGATAAAATAACCTATGTCCACGAACAAATTAATGAATAAACACAGTGTGATACATACATATGATGGAATATTATTTACACTTTTAAAATGAATGGATTTATGATGTGGGCTGCAACATGGATGAACCCTGAAAACATTAGACTGAGTGAAGTAAGGCAGACACAACAGGACAAATATTGTTTGATTACATTTATACGAGGTACTTAAAACAGGTAAATTCATAGAGACACAAAGCAGAATAGGGTTACCAGGGACTGGGAAAGGAGGGAATGGAGAGTAATCATTCAATGGTTACACGGTTTCTATTTGGAGTGATAAAAAATTCTTGGAGCTGGATGCAGTGGCCCATGCCTATAACACCAGCACTTTGGGAGGCAGAGGCAAGAGGATTGCCTGAGTTCACAGGTTACAGAACAGCCTGGACAACTTGACAAGACCTCTCTCTACAATAAATCAAAAAATTAGCCAGGGGTGGTGGCACGTGCCTGTAGTTCCAGCTACTTGGAAGGCTGAGGTGGAAAGATCTCCTGAGCCCAGCAGGTCGAGGCTACAGAGGCCGTGAGTGTACCACTGCACTCCAGCATGGGCAACAGAGTAAGACTTCGACTCAAAAAAAAAATTTTTTTTTGAATGTATGATGATGATGTTGTACAATATTGTGAATGTACTTCATATGACTGAGTTCTTAAATGGTTCAAATAGTGACTCTGTGTTATGTGTTTTTTACTATGCCACAATTTTTAAAATGCAAAAAAAAATGTATTAATGTAGAAACTTTGTACTACTCAGAAAATAAAAAGAAGAAAGCAATCATCCATAACTTCTCACTATTTAGAGTTGATCAGTAACACTTTTTGGTATACAGTATTTATCTTTTCCTGTCTCTGTGGTATCTGTGTGTTTTTAAACAACTGGAATCAAATGAGAGTATTTGAAATGTTTATTTGGCAGTGTTATTTTCTGTATCTGAAAAATAAAGCCATTAAAACATTTTGTAATGGGAAAAAGTAACTACTGATACATGCAACACTCTAGATAAATCTTTAAAAAAAAGTAATGTCAAGGGAATGAAGCCAGATACTAAAGAGTTCAAGCTGTATGATTCCATTTATATGGAATTCAAGACCAAGCAAACCTATTGCAGTGTTAGAAATCATAAAGTGGTTGCTGAGAGAAGAAAGAATGTATTGGGAGGGACCTGCGGAACTTTCTGTGATTATGTAGAGGTTCTATATTTTGTTCTGGGTAGTGGTTGGTTACACAGGCATATGTTGTCATAACTCATTGAAATGAATAGTTATGATCATACAATTTATCATTTCTTAACGATGCCTCAACATAAGAAAAATGTCTAAGTAAGTGGGCCAAAAGCTAATCTGTGATAAAAGGGTCAGAATAGATTTTGGGCAGAGGGTATTGACTGGCAGAGGATTGAGACAGAAGCCTGCTGAGGTTCTGCAGTATCCCACAGCTCGATGTTGATGGCATTACACAAGTGTCTAAACGTGTACAATTTCATTTATCTGCACGTTTCAGACTTATACTCTTTCCTGTATGTAAATTCAGTCTCCACTTAAAAGCAGTAAGTGGGCCTGACCCCATGCCTCCAGTCACAGCTACTTCTCAGTGAGTCCCGTGAGATAAGACATAACACTTGTCTGAGAGGACCCACAGCAAGGATGGGAAGGTGTTGTTTCCGTGTCAGTGTCAATAGAGAGAAGGGGGAAAGAGTGGCTGCCACTGACTTGGCATACAAACTAAAAGAGATTTGATTCCTTAACTTTCACATCTGAGATAATTCTGTTTTTCTAAGTATAGCAACAAATATATTGTATTCCAAAGAATCACTTGCAAATTGGCTGCTTGAATGCACAACCAATTTCCCTTGGGAAGTAATGTCTTAAATGTGCATTACAGGCTAGCCCACAAAAGCCTGGTATTAATTGTAGTACCCTACAATTTTGATAGAATATGTTTGCAAAGTAATGCTCTTACCACAGTAAAAACTAAATCTATTGAAAACATAATTATGTTGAAAAAGACTGTTTTCTACTTCTTGTGAATATTGCCACTTGATAAAGAACAATATTGTGTGTAATTATAGCAGGATGAGGCGGAAGATTTTGTTTGCAAGGTTTCTAAGAGCAATGGCTAAGAACTTGCAGGGATTAATCTGATTTCACTTTGAAACCACCACATTCCTTGTCTTGATGAGTGTGTGTACCCTGATGATTACATGCCTAACTATGATTGCAAGCTGTTAGGTTCACAGAGAAGCAAAAAAGGAGAGACTTTCCTGAAGAAAACAGGCTGAAGTTGGAAATTAAGAAGCAGAAAAGAGGTTAGCAGTAAGAATGATATCCAGCCTTTCCATTCTTTTCTGTATGATGCTGAGTTACCAGCATTGTCATTCCTAAGCTTTACTTTAATGGTTACAGAGTTTCTACTTGTGATGACAAAATTTTGTTTTGAAATGTATAGTAGTAATGGTTGCACATTGTGAATGTACTTAATATGACTGAATTTTTAAATAGTTAAAATAGTAGCCCTCCCTATGGGCTTCTGGGTACATAAGATGTGAGAATGAAGTAGTGAAGGAATGTCCCAAAGCTGCAAACAGGAAATAAATTCATCTTAAACCAAATGACTAGCTAGAATTGGTTACCAGCTGGCATTTGATATATTCCACTAACTTTATTTTTTAATAGCTAACTAATGATAAATCAACTCTTATTTTGCTCCCCTAGATTTTTTTTTCAATGCAAAGATGTTATCTGAAAGCTCTTTAGCTGTGAGAATGAAGAAACTTGTCTTAACCTCATTTCTTTGCAAGGAGAGTGATGTAGCCCAGTATGAGGTATGACGACCACCTGTCAGGAGCAAGAGGCTATAAAACTTCAGAAAATACAAGTGACATCATCCAAATGGTGAGGACATTTATCTGCAAAGTTCCATTCATTTTCTAGCCCAAGACAGGCTGGCTTCAGAGAGACTGAATATCCTTGTGTCACAGAACAGGCATCTCAGAGGTTTTAAAAGATCACCTGGCTGGCTCCATGTCATCTAGTCTGTCTTGCCTTGTGTCAAGGACTTACCCCAGACAAGGTCACGAGGAGAATGAAAAAGATCTAGTGTGACAAATGTCAGATGGTCTGTAGGGAGGCAGATGGCCTATAACCTTCAATGAGCATCTTTGGTGTTTCCAGAGGTCTGGATGAAGGGTCTTGATGCATTCTCGGCTAAACCAGCTTTTCCCAGGGCCTGAGCTACTCCTGTGGTGTACATTAGGAAGCAGTAGCAGTAGCTTCCCCAACACCAAGACTTTGTCTTATACTAGTTCTATGACATTGTGCAAGTGGTTAAAATCATTGAGTCTTGATTTTTTCATTTTTAAGATGGTTTTATAACACGGTTCAAATTGTTGGTATCGTAGATTAAATCAGATAAGTATATAAAAGTAGTGCTTAGAGGAGCTAAAAAAAAAAAAAATAACGTTCACAGGCAGTGAATTCAAGGAACCTCTCTGAAGTTTGAGAGAGATTACATTTGACATTGTGAAAGCCCGGATGCACATCTGAGAGATTTGGGCATCACCCTGTTGTAACTCCAAATTGCCAACATCACAAAATCATAGTATATGAGCTCTAGAAGGAAGCTTCCTGAAAAACTTGCCTACCTCATTTATGGATGCATTCTCATTTGTGAGAAAAAGGAAGTTACTTGTTTGTCAGATGCTAAAATTGAGTTTCTTGTTCTTCAAATTAGAAAAGGTGTATGCTCAATAAACATTTACTAAATTTTGTTAACTGATCCGAGGACTCAGAACTAAACAGAAAAAGCTCAGACTAGAATTCCTTTTATTTTTTTTGGCATGGAGAGAAGAGATTTACTGTAGTGGAAAAGAGTAAACCAGATCTTGGTTCAAATCTTGGCTCTGCCCCGAATTTGTGAGATCTTAGGCAAGTTATTTTACTTTTTTTTTTTTTTTTTGAGTTGAAGTCTCACTCAGTCGCCAGGCTGGAGTGCAGTGGCACACTCACAGGCCACCCCAGTATCAACCTGCTGGGCTTCGGTGATCCTTCTGCCTCAGCCTTCCAAGTAACTGGAACTACAAGTGTGCGCTACCATGCCTGGCTAATTTTTTATTTATTGGAGAGATGAGGTCTTGCCAAGTTGCCCGGGCTGGTCTCAGACCCCCGGGCTCAGGCAATCCACTGGCCTCGGCCTCCCAAAGTGCTGGGATTAGAGGCTGAGCCACGAGTCCAGCCTATTTTACTTCTTATTGGTAAAGTGGGGATAATAGAATTAATATCTCAAAGTGTCACTGTGAGAATTAAATGAGATAATGGATATCTAGCACAAAGCGCTCTCTGTTACAAGAGACCAAATATTAACAATGACCCAGAGGAAAAGCAAGTAAGTCAAAGACCTGGAAATTCAGTTGACATCACATGAAGTTTCCACCTATCTGGTAATAGTGAAGTGAAGTGAAGTGAACTGAATTCTAAGTTTGCCATCATGTCCATCTTTAATAAACAGAGTCCTTACTGATATATATATAGCCTCTTTCAGGACTGTCAGCCCCGACACATCACCCTGGCCTTCCTGAGCATTACGGGGCCTTCCCAGGACAGCCAACAGTATGCTGACAATAGTGCCAGTCAATGCTCAGAAGATGGGGCATCAGAAAGCTCCACCATCTGGATAAGTCACTTAACTCCCTGAGTCTTCATTTCCTCATCTGTGAAAAGCAGATAATAGGCCGGGCTCGGTGGTCCAGCACTTTGGGAGGCTGAGGTGAGTGGATTACCTGAGTCCGTGGGTTTGAGACCCACCCGGGCAACTTGGCGAGACCTCGTCTCTACAATTAATCAAAAATTAGCTGGGTGTGGTAGCACCCGCCTGTAGTTTCGGCTATTTGGAAGGCTGAGGTGGAAGCATCGCCGAAGCCCAGCAGGTTGAGGCTGTGGTGGCCGGAAGCATGCCATTGCACTCCAGTCTGGGCGACAGAGTGAGACTCCAACTCAAAAAAAGAAGAAAAAAAAGAAAAGCAAATAATAATGCCTTCCTCACGGGAATATTGTGAGAGGTGAATAGGATAATGATTTTGGAAAGTGTACAACACTTTAAAAGCGGGGGGGTGGATAGGGGAAGGGAAGAGAGGTTAATGTGCCAACCTAAATCAATCTTTAGTCTAACTACAACATTGGTTGAAATTTCTTAGGCGTTTCTGCAAATTAAATATCTAACTTGGGATTGATGAAAAAAAAAAAACACCTCATTTAAAAAAATACAGTGACAAGCAACCCCCTTGGGTCCCCTGTCGCTCTGGGAGCTTTTCTGTCCTCTCAATAAATATTGCTTTAAAAAAATATAGATAGATGGATGGATAGATAGATAGATAGATAGATAGATAGCGATAGATAGATATAGTGACTATTTTTGTTTGTTTTTCCACCCCAAATTCATTGTGAGAGCAATATCTAATCAAGCTGACATTTTTTCCAAAGAAAGACGGCTAGAGCTGTTGCAGGCAAATTGAGATGAGAGTCACTTGGCCTACCGGATGGGACTGCCAGGGTAATTACAGCACACCTGACATTTCCAGGTCCTCATCAATTTTCAGAGAGCCAAAGTGCTTTGGAAAGTCAATCACTCAGAAAGGCACAGAGAAGACAATCCAATGAGCAACTGGAATGATAGAAAATATGAAGTTCTAAGGAACAGTGCCAGATCTGAAAAATAAACTTTTCTCATTTGCTTGAAAAGATGGAGGTTGTATGGCTACAATTCCCGTGTCAGAGGTGGCTCCAACACCATGCTATTACATAAAGTGATGACTGCACTTGTCTCCGACTCCATTTGTAGCACTCATATGGCTGCTCAATTTACTGACTGCAAAACTTAACTCTCTTCTGATCTGGTCACAGCAGGACTGCAGAGGGAGATCTTCTACACAGTGTCTTCTCTCACCTTGGTCCCAGCTGCGGGTATTGTTGTTTTGATGCAGCCGGTTTGACTTTGTGGACAAAGTGACAGCCACACGTTGTTTGTTAGGCTCAAAAAGAAACCATTAACCTCTGAGCACTTATGAAATTTCCTGTTGACATGTGCAATAGGCCCTGTCACCCCAGCACTGAGGCACAAAATGGAATGAAGATACGAGGGTAATGTTGGGTATTTGAATTTGGGTGAGGAATGAATTGTTGGTGTTAGGGATGGTGGCAGATTTGGGAATGGGGAGATGGAGTCTGATATGGGGAGAGGTTTAGTATTTGGGTATGGGATGCAGTTAGTGTCAGTGCTGAAATAAGGCTCGAGAATTGGGTAGGAAGGCTATGGTGAAGAATGGGCATGTACATAAGATGAATGTGCTTCAATCTTTGGATGGAAGTAAAAGAAGAGTTTATGTACATGTCAGGTGGAGACTCAGGATTCAGATGAGGGATGGTCAGGCCCCAGGCAGGCTCAGAGATTAATGGTTTGTGGCTCAGGGATGGATGACAAAGTGAACCTCAGTGATGGGGTGATGCTGTTGTATGCATTACTTGATTTTATTTCTTTAAAGTTGAAAGTTTAAGAGCTTGTTTCTTAAGGTCAAGAAATGTGTCCTCGGCTGCATCAAAGCATCTGCTTCATCAGATGCCCCAGAGCCAGTCCCAAGCAAAGCTCGGAAGTCATCTGCATTTCTGTCTTCTCCCTGCCTTTTGCAGGGGGCTTTTCCCTCTTTCTAATGGAGCCACCTGGCAAGAACCTAGCAATTTTCAGTGGCCTGTGGCGTAGTCTTAGAGTCACTGCCAAGCCACCCACGTGTCATCAGTGCTGGACCCTGAAGTTCCCAGCCCTGCAACCTGTGGTGAAGCCACACAGGGAAGAGGAGAGACATGGGATTTGGAGTCAAGGTTGCCTGACTCCTGGACCTGAGTCTTGGACAAATCCCTGATCTTGGATTCTTCAGGTATAAACAGGGTTTTTCATACTTATATGATGAGTTTGAAGATTGAGCAAATAATGAATGTATAAAGAACTTCTTAAGACTATAAATTAGTACATCACTGTTGCCAACTGTGATCATCATCCGTGCACCAGACACTGCACCCTGAAGAAGGCAGTTTGTGGGGTTCTGATGGAAGTACTGAGGCTGTTAGATAATCCATCCCAGCACCTCTGAAAGGAAGAACTTCCACTCTCTGGATCTCAGATACTAGTTCACCATTTCACTTCCTCTCTATATAAATAGGCTGTGGAGAACTGACACGCCTTACACCTGAATCTCAAAACAAACCACTGCCTATCCTAGAGTTATAGGTCAATTAATAAGTTCATCTGCAGGTCCAAAGAGGTCTAAATTTAGGAATTTGGAGTTTCTATAACTAGACCAGCATGGTGCTGAAACATAGATGCTGTTGGATGCCTCCTAGGCAACCATCTTACTCCATCCTCACAGAAGTCTGAATTTCTTCAGATCTTCACCCTCTCAACTCCACTCCTGAGTGACTCAGGGAAGATAGGTGAACCCTGATTGATCTAAACTGTAATGGAATGAGGGGGCCTCTTCCTTTTCTGACCAATAAAGTTCAAGAAAAAGTTTCCTGGGGGATTTCTGGGAAAGAGACCTCTTCCCTCTTAAGAGAAAGTTTTGGAAAGTGGAGCCTCTCTCTGCAGGGTACTGGCAGCTATAATTTGAACAAGAACAGATTCAGTCTTAGAGGAAGCAGACATTGAGTGAAAGGATGGCAAGAGTTGGGGACTGGAAGACACTGTTCTGCTGTTAGAAGGGCCAATCCCTAACCCTACCCTGCCCTTCAGCCTCCTCTAATGTGGTTCTGTGTCACTGAAATATTGTGATGTCCAGTTCACATCAGCTGAAAAGCCACATCTCAGAGTCCTGTCCCCTCGACATATACATGTGATTGATTGACTAGACACAGAGATGAATAAAATAGCGTTCCTTGAATTATACATCTTCTGAGATAAGGCTACAGCTCTGGCTGAACATCCTTGTTCTTGGGATGTTTATTTCTAAAGGGACCTGGCATAATTGAACCTGTAACATTGGTTCCTGATTC
>NW_007233138.1:0-6936 GCF_000164805.1 Carlito syrichta
CATCAAAATTTAAAATCTCTGCTCTCTAAATGCAAAATTGATATGTAAAAACAAGCTCTAAACTGGGAAAGAATATTTGCAAAATGCAAATCTGATTTATTTTCAAGTTAATCATATAGTTCCATGACTCGACAATCTCACCTTTTGTGAACTTCGTTGTTAATTAGTTTTAAATATGGCATCCTTAAAAAGGGAACTTCTCTGACCACACAGTAAAATTAGCTCTGCTTCTCCATCCCTGTTCATTCTCCATGGCATCACTAGTGATGGGCAGATTTTTTGGGGGGAGGGTCTTCATATGTATTTGGTTGGTTAGTTTGTTATTTGCCTTCATAACACCTCTCTGAGTTTTGCCTAGTTCATTTAACTGTCTGCTGCCTTACTCATTAATACCTCGACCATTGTACCTTTATCAGAAAGTGAAGTCTAGGAAACACAGGAAACACTCAGTAAGTATTTACTACATGAATGAAGAAGGCACTATCTCACACCAAATCCTGGCATAGATTTCCCCAATGCAGACCTGAACAGGCTTCCAAAACCTCATACCCAGGTCTTGGAGGCCCCGATGGAATCGGCCTGCACTAGCCTGGGCTCTTCATGGAGTCCTGCCACCTGACCTACTCAAGGTACCCAAGGCAGAGTCTGCACTAACACTCATATCAAATTCAGCATATGGGATGTGGTAAGAGGGAAGAGGTGAGGAGACCAGAATAAGTGTAGCACAGGGGGTCATTTGGTGTGCTTAAAAATATATCTCTCAAACACATTGACAGAGAGAATTTAGCGTCTTTCCATGTGGTCCTGTTGCCGATTCACTCATGCTCTCTGTAGGATTTCCCCAAAGTTGACTGTAGGGTCCTCCTGCCTGCCCTTGCCTCTAATTCGGGTTTCACAAAAAGCAGAAGCAACCATTCCTCCGTGAAACCAACTGTGTGCAACTTGTGTTGCCTAGGAAGGAGTAGCCAGAGTGAGATCTGTCAGGCCCCAGGGATGGTACCAGACCCTCGATTCAGAGCTGATGGGAGTTTCTTGTCTGCCTCTCTTTCTTTCCTTAGAAATGGATCCTGACCCAACATGGACAGAGATGTGAAATGTCAATCAGTCTCACAGCACACTGTGTTGGGAGCTGACTGAGCTCTGTGTGTCTGAGGGCCCCAGAGGGTGCCAGGAGGGCCCTGCTCTTTCCCGGAGCTCAGTGGCCGGTTGTAGGTTTGTGTATGTGTTTTCCAGGGCACAAGAACACCGGTGAGCAAGTTACCATTGGTGCAGTTGCTGGAGGGCAGAAGCACCGGGAAGGAAAGCAGTTCCCCGGGTTCCTAAATACAACTCCGTGGGGAACTTTCTGATCCAGAATAACTGGCTAAATAAAGGGCATGGGTCTTGTCTCTACCATCTAGCTATCATGTTGTGTTTGTGAGCCAATCGTAGGGTAAATATGGCTTGTATGAACAGCCATATGGGAAGTTACATAGTATTGAATAAAAAATGCACTATTTCAGTGTGAATGTGTAAGTATTTTGCTTATAATCTGTGAACAATTATTTGGTGATTTGAATCCCAGCCTATGTAGTCTAATGAACAGTCATATGGGAAGTTACATAGCACTGAACAAAACTATGCGCTATTTCAGTGTGAATGTACCCAGTGAAGTGTCTCACAAAATTTTAGCTTTCTTTTACTTTATTTTATAAATATTCATTGTATATTTTCAGAAAGTTCGAAGAGGGTTTTGAATGTCCGCAGTAGGAAGAAATGCTACATATTTGAGGCAATAAATATGCTAATTACCCTGATTTGATAATTTCTTATTGTATACCTGTATCAAAATCATTCTCTGTCCCATGAATGTATATAGTTATTACACATCAACTAAAAATGAAAGAAACAAAAGAATATTTTGTTAAATACATTGAAACACATTTGCTCACTTGAGAATGCACTAATATAAAACTAAAATTATAACATCACTCTTCATCACAGAATATATAAAATCCTCAAAGTATTTTGCTTATAATCTGTGAATAATTATTTGGTGGTTTGAATCCCAGCCTATGTAGTCTAATGAATGTAGTCATATGGGAAGTTACATAGCACTGAACAAAAATATGCACTATTTTAGTGTGAATGTACCCAGTGAAGTGTCTCACAAAATTTTAGCTTTATTTTACTTTTTTAAAGCTTATTGTTCTCCCAGGTACTCCCTCTTTTTATTGTATTGGATAAATGATGCAAATTTATGTAGGAATGTCAAGAAGTCAGCAAAGATAAGACAATTTAGAGAAGCTAGGGGCATTTACTAGATTGCAGAGAATCTTACTAGGGAAAACTGGTGAGAGACAGGAGACGTGGCCAGACAGGGAGATGCAATCACAACTCTCGAGCAATCAGCAGACAGTTGGGATAGCACACAGCAACTGGAGAGAGTTCTCAAAATCATAGAAAGAGTGGGTGATACTGTTCATTTTTGAAGTTAAAAGAGAAGTTTTATTTTCATAATCCTTAACTGGTCAGCTTAAAATTTCAATAGTGGGGAAGGAATGGGTGCACACTGTCATCTAATCAATTGGCAATCACCGGGAAAAGGACCAGGCAGGGAGGCACAATCAACTTCTTTATTTCATGAGGGAAAAACCATGCCAAGTCAATTGAATTTCCATCTGTAATGGAGTGACAGGGCACTTGGACAGAGAGCGACAATAGATGTAATCTATCTGTACTTGAGGGAGACATTTCACTATTCTACACAGGAAACCCTTGTCAAGAAGACAGAAAGTTGCCTCTGATGGGTGGGAGGGAGGGCAGAGACAGCATGGGGTGAGCAGGGCCCGGGAGGGGCAGAGCCTCCTCATGGTGACTCTCTGAAGGACACTGTCAAGAATACAAGAAATGCCATTCTTCAACCTTCCCAGGCAGTCGTGTAGGCTCAGAGACATGGGCTGAGTTATCATTTAAATTAAATTCATAAGAAGTAGCTCAGTATGTGAAAAAATAATTTCCTGTCCAACATATGAAAATACCGTTATAGCTCTGTATACATTGTTCCAAGTTTCAGTCATTTCCCTGACTCTCCAGAAAATAAAGCTTGTCATTTTTTTATATTAGGTAGGGCCTAGAAAAAGTAAATTAATGTGACTAAGGTCCTCAAAATAATAATTTTAAGAGCAATAGTGCCAATTTACTAATTTCTGGATATGAAACTATAAAATGTTATGAGATGAATAAACATCTGTAGATGTTAACAAAAGAGGTAATTTGCAATATAGAATAAGTAAATTAACTTAATAAAATATTAATAAAAATGTATGCATTGCCATTAGTATTATTTTTATTTCATTACTTTTTTGGTCATTCTACTTTGAATGAGGACCACTTTTTGCAAAGCATTTCAGAAAGAATCTTAAATTATTATATGAGAGATTTATCTACAGACCTTCAAAATACTTAAATTTCCAATCAGAAGATTTTGAAGGTGACTGAAAAGTCCCTGACCCTTGCTGTCACTCCAACGTGTTATGCATCTTGTAACAGTCACATCATTTATGCCTTAGGCCAGGCTTATATCTAAGTACTCTAGAGTTTAATAAAATAAACTAGCCCATTTAAAAAGGCTGCAGAAAATTCACACAAAATGAAATGGAAAACAGAATCATCCATGGTAATTAAAGAAATGCAAATGAAGTAAACCTGTGGTAAATGTTTGCACTTGCTAAATTAGTGTTTTAAATTATAACACCCAAAGATGACAAGGTTAAGAGGACACTAGATTACTCTAGAAGGCAATAAAGTGTTAACTGCCTTCTAAATTGGCTCCATCCCTTTATAAAAGCCTGTCTGATAATCCAGGAACCACAAAGACTCACATGTGCTTAATGCATGAACCCCTCTCCTGGAAAATTATCTTGAGGAAAAACCACAGAAGAAAAAGCATGACCTTATATTTATCTATACAAGCAGTAAAACTGGACAGCCTAATGCACACTTGAGAGGGAATGGCTGGGTTAATTGTATCAACTCTTGGAGACTGAAGTAAAATAATAAAAATGGGCAAATGGTTTGAAATAGTAGAAATGATTTGAGGTGTTAGAAGACTTGGAATTCCACACAAAGAGAGACTCCGAATTGCTCCACACCAACAAAGGCTCTCCTTGACCCAGTGTCACACAGGCTCCTCTGAGCCTCTCCCTGACCAGACCTGGTCCTTGGCCCCTCTGAGCCCACGTAGCCAACTGACTGCCAAGTCAGTTTCCAGAGAATCACCCACCCTCCATAACAACTGATCACATTCCTCACACTCTGTCCTTGGCATATAAGTCCTTGGCCTGCTGTTAGTAGGAATCCCATTAGGTCAGTTTACCAAGAAACCCCTGCCCCTGGTGTCCTCTCTTAGTGATTTCCACTCCTGCTCCTACAACAGAGTCCCAGGGGTCTGTCCACACGGGAAACAGTGCTGAGTTCCACCCTGAAGTCTCTTTCCCCAACTGCAAAGGTCTGACCACAATCTGTTTGACCGCCTCTATTTTTTCCTCAACCACTTTGTGAACTGCAGTAGTTAAAATAGTCTTTCCTTTCCTGAGAGGTTTCCTACCCATCATTGACACAATCAGTCTCCTAAAATCTTAGGTGTCAGTGTAGATGCTTAAAAGGAAAGATCAACTCTGAAGAGTACAGTGAGGCCGAGCAGCTGCCATGACCACAACATGGAGAACATGGTAGACTCTGACAGCCTCAGTCAAAACCAGAGTAACTTACAGGTGACTTATGAAGTGGAATAGAATTGTCTTAAGGACAGGAGATTTTTAGGGGCACACCCTCTCACTGGAGAAAAGCTACACACGAAATCAAATGCCTGGGTGATCACTTCCTCAGCAGGATTGCAGAGCAAAGGGAACTCATTATCCATTTTGAAGTTTCAATAGCATGAGGTACTATTGGGCCCCTCTGCCTATCTTCTATGAACTCCACAAACCCAGAGGTTCTTTGTCACGGGAGCCCAGACAACTTGAATGAACCCAGCTTATTTCTGTTAAGTCTTATTGACACATTCTTTCTTTTGATATGCTAATCCTCTTGAACAGATTATAGTCCATTAATTGAGTTTCCCTTATTCTTAAAGTGACTTTGCATTACCACTTACAATCTGATCCAGAACTGGGTTTCTTGGCAGAAGTGTGTGAATGTGTGTGGTTACTGCCACGCATCACAACGTTGCTTTTCACTGTGCATCGTGGTGTCAGCATTTGGAAATGGAAACTGCTCCAATCTCAGCCTTACCACATACTGTGTGTTTCAGACAAGCCACAAACTTCCTGACTCTGTGGAGATCAAATAAGATCATATGTCTGGAAGAGTCTGGCAAGCTGTAAAGGACTATGTAACATATGTTGTTTTAATCCTTGGATTTTGTGCTTACTCCATCTGAGAAGACACCGGGGTCCAATCCATTGCCAGAAAGAAATCTCACTCTTCCCGGA
Source organism: Carlito syrichta (assembly GCF_000164805.1). Lineage (NCBI taxonomy): Eukaryota > Metazoa > Chordata > Mammalia > Primates > Tarsiidae > Carlito > Carlito syrichta. Next base: position 5,475 of record NW_007233138.1, read on the forward strand.
CTGTGGGTAGCTGAGTCCCAGGGAGAGATGGAAATGCCTGTGCTTTTTGCATCGAGTCAGTGGTTAATTAAACACTCCTTGGGGGGGCAGCATCTTCTTCGTTCTCTCTCTGGGTGCCTCTCTCCCCAAGCTACACCTGTGTTTTCTTCCTCTGTTTAACTCCAGTGTTCCAGGGTCCTGGGTCACAAAGGGGTCAGATCCTACAGTGCTATGCATCTGAAGAATTAGGTTCTTAAAATAGAATAAACAAGGCCAACAGGGCTTTTTGCCCACCAGGCTTTGAGCACCCATTATTCACATCTCCTCCAGGAAGTGTGCTCTCTGCTTCCTGACTGCAGATGGTGCCATACAGGAGAGATGCCTTCATGAATGCTGACTGTATGCGCCTAAATTATGAAGACTCTTCCTCTGGGAATATTACGAAGAAACAGCTTTGGCCACGTGTGCATTTACTGCTACATGCTTTTAATATGATATGGCTGCAATGCAAGATGCAACCAGCAGAGGTAAGACCTCAACTCAATGAAATACCATCCACCCCCAACTCACACCTTCTGACACTACTACAGTCTTTACTGCAGAGTCCAGGGAAGACAGAGAACATTGAGGCTGGCTCCAGGTGGTTAAGTGGCAGAGATGTTGCCATTAGGATACTGGCTGTCCCCGGGACCCAGCAGGGAGGGGACATGGAGTTGAGACAGAAGTGCAGTCCAGAGAACCAGAGAGAGTGTTTCCCCTCATCGTGGGAGTCAATCAGTTTGGGGGACATGTTTACTGCTTCCAGCAGTGTGCTGTGTTTTCCACTCTTCATCTGTGACTAAACACAGTCAAGCTTTTGGCTTTAGGAGCACATGTTAAGACCTGCCCCCTAAGGGTCTCCTTTGTCTCACTTTTTAAAATCTCCTCCTGTGCCTGTCTTTAATCCCATTTCCCTCCTTCAGAGACAAACAGTCTGTGCATGCAACTTAGGGATGTTCAATGGATCCCCTACACATATGTGGTATCTTAGTACATTTGGGCTGCTATAACAAATATATCCTAGACTGGGTGACTCAAACATCACCCATTTATTTCTCACAGCTCTGAGGGCTGGAAGTCCAAGATCCAGGCACCAGCCAGTTCGAGCCCCGGTGAGGACTTCTCTTCCTGGCTTGCAGACGGTGCCTTCTCCCTGTGTTCTCATGTGGCAGAGAGAAAGGTCATGCTCCTGTGTCACTAATCTTTTAGGGTCACCAATCCATCCAAGGGGCCTCTGGCCTTGTGAACCCAGCCCCTCACAAAGGCCCCTTCTCCTAATACCACCACCCTGGAAGACAAGGTTTCAACATATGACCTTTGGGTGGGAGATACAGACATTCAGTCCACAGCATATTAATATGTGTAAATTCCAGAAAATTATCAAGTTTGAGAATTTTAATTATTTATTTTATTTAAGAAGGTTGTGTGTGTGTGTGTGTGTGTG
>NW_007233139.1:0-11406 GCF_000164805.1 Carlito syrichta
GGACTTTGGCAAAGTCTCAGGGTATAAAATAAATGTGCAAAAGACAATCACATTTCTTTACACCAATAATAAACAACCAGAAACCCAAATAAAAAGTACAATCCCATTCACAATAGCCACACAAAAAAACCCTGAAATACCTTGGCATCTTCCTAACCAGGGATGTAAAAGACCTTTACAATGAAAACTACAAAACACTGCTCAAAGAAATCAAAGATGACACAAACAAGTGGAAAAATATCCCGTGCTCATGGATTGGAAGAATCAACATTGTGAAGATGTCTATCTTACTATCTATGACAATCTACAGAATTAATGTAATACCCATCACATTATCAGCAATACTCTTCTCAGAGTTGGAAAAAACAATACAGCAATTCATATGGAAAAACAAATGACCAAGAACAACCAGAACAATCCTCAGCAAAATAAATAATTAAATAAAATTTTTGAAAAAACAAAGCAGTTGGTATCACATTACCAGGCTTCAAACTTTACTATAAAGTTACAATAACGAAAACAGCTTGGTATTTGTACAGGAACAGGCATATAGACCAATGTAATAGAAATGAGATTCCAGAAGCAAAACCTCAATTTCTCAGTCAACTCACCTTCAACAAAGCCTCCACCACCTACCAATGGGGAGAAAAGAACCTATTCAGTAAACTGTGCTCGGAAAACTGGCTGCCCACATGCAGAAGACTCCTATATATCCCTATACACAAAAATTAACTCTAAATGGATCAGAGACCTAAATGTAAAACCTCAAACCATAATAACCTTAGAAAATGCAGTTCACACCCTTATGGAAATTGGAACTGGCATACAATTCCTGAACAAAATCCAAAACACACGAGCCATATGAGATAAGATAGATAAGTGGAATCTCATTAAACTGACAAGCTCCTGCAAAGCCAAAGAAACCATCAAGAGAGCAGGGAGACAGCCCACAGATTGGGAAAAAGTATTTGCCAACTCCATGTCTGACAAAAGCCTAACATCTTGGATCTACAAGGAACTTAAATGTGCTGAAAAGAAAGAAACAAACAACCCCATTACAAAGTGGGCAAAAGATATGAACAGACACTTCACAAACGAAGACATCCAGGTGGCCAACAGACACAAAAAGAAATGTTCAACCTCACTAATCATCAAGGAGATGCCAATTAAAACCACACTGAGATATCACCTAACTCCCATCAGAATGGCCATTATCAGTAACTCAAAAAATAACAGATGCTGGAGAGGATGTGGTGAAAAGGGATCAGGTCTACACTGTTGGTGGGAGTGTAAAGTAGTGCAACCTCTGTGGAAAGCAGTGTGATGATTCCTAAAAGCTCTAAATATCGACCTCCCATATGACTCCACAATCCCCCTACTGGTAATATACCCTGAACAACTCAAATCACTCTATGAAAAAGATACCTGCAAATGTATGTTTAGCACAGCATTCTTCACAATAGCAAGAAGCTGGAACCAACCATGCTGTCCATCAAAAGAGGACTGGATTTAAAAAATGTGGTACATACACAAGATGGAATACTATGCAGAAATAAAAAAGAACAAAATCTTGAATTTCACAGCACCCAAGATGGAACTAGAGTCTATAATACTGAGTGATCTTTCACAGCAACAAAGATCTAAGTATCACATGTTCTCCCTCATAAGTGGACCTTGAACATCTATCATAACACTATAAGAAGAGGATTGACAGTGGTGGGAATCTATGGGGGGGCAGGGAGGGCAAGGGTGGTGGGATTAATGGTAGTCAGTATCTGTCTGGGGATGGGGAGACACCCCTTATCAACAAGGGCAGCTGAATGATGTATATTTTTATAACTAGCCCTTAATTGTACCCCACAATTTTAAAACAAAAAATATGTTTTTTTTAAAAAAGTGGTCAGTCCTCAAGTTCTATGACACTTCTTAATTTTGTCCCTTGTCTGGTTTTGGAATGTTAGCATTCACTTTATTTTATTACTGAACCTTCATTTTCTTGCTAGGAGGTTTTTAAAAGAGAAACTTTCTAAAAGTACTGATGGGTAAATGAAGCTGGTGCTTCATAGAACATTTACACTTTGGGTGATCTCTTACTCTTGGTCAAGAAAGATTCATTAAAACTGAAGTTCACTACTGTGCAGTAAAGCCTCTGCTCCATAGGCAGGGAGTCACCATTTCTCACTGTCAAGGAAAACACTGTATTGTTATCATTATTATTGACATAAAACAGAGAATGAGCACTAAATAATTCATTCAGTTTTTATCTGTTTTAAGTTCTGAATTTTTTATTTTTGACAACAGGAGATGAAAGAAAGAAGTTAAAAAAGAATTTGAGTTTATTTTAGAAAATGAGTAAGTGAAAAAATTTGATCTCCAACTATTCCTGACAGTCTTCAATTATTTTATTTATGAGTAATATAGGTATTTTACATAGGATACGAGTGTGAGAATCCTCAAACTGCAGCCCCAGTTTTTCTCCTGTTTAATTATTGTGTATAAATTTAAGCAAAAAATTTTCTCCTTCATTATTTTGGTATATTCATACAAATTTCTCAATCAAAGGAAGCTTTCAGTACAGTTTAAAAGGTTGGAATCTTCCATTCTGTCCCCAGACTCTTCGTGGGCTCTCTACTCCTATATTTCATGTATATGTATTTATTTTTTATTATAAGGGCTTGTGTATATATTACCTTTTTATTATAAGGTAAAAAAACATGTTATATTTAATAATAAATTATTAAATAATAATAATAATAATATTAAACTTCCAGGTGACATAAATTATTAACCTTCTAAGCAAGCTGTAGTTTTACGGGGACTTAAATTTGAGGACACAGTCTCCTTTCTTCAAAATTGAGAATTCAGAGGGATCATATAAGCCACAGAATGATCAGGGAGACTATGGAATCACAATTTCATGTGGTGAAGTTAGACGGGGTGAGTTGGACTCCATAGTAGATAAACATGCATAGAAGATCACACAGTTTCATGTATAGTTTTTTAAAATTTTAATTTTTTTTTAAAAAAAGGAAATACAAAATAATTCAAATGTTTGGAAGCAGATTACAAAAAGAAACATCTGGAAACTGGGTCTGAAGATTCAGAAAATTTAAACATGTAAACATAGAGTTTCTCCCATTGTTTAAGGAGAGAGATTCCCAAAAGCAGAAGACATGCACACTCCTGGAGACCTCATTCTCTGAGATCTCTGTGTAACTGAATATTTATCTATGATTCTATGATCCAGTTGATTACAATTGGCAGTTAGTGAAAAAATATGACCAGTCTCCAGCCCAGGTGTATGGATGCTAGGATTTCAGTCCAGAAAACCTGCAGCTTCACAAAGGGATGCTTACTCTATGGTTGTCTTTGTCTCAATTCTCGCCTAGGGGAAAACTCACATCTTGAATCAGAATATTGTTTTTAAATCTCCTCTGTTGAGGTCCTGGTTGAACTAGGACTCTGTGTATCTCTATCTCATTCAAAGCAGTGCATTTTGGACTACAGTCTACAGAGTAAAGTCTACAGAACATGCAGTAGTGTTATACAAATGAGCCCAAGATGGCCCGTCTGCAGGGTCCCTGAGTTGATTAATTCTAAATAGTAGGCATATTTGCCTGTGTCAAAATCATATTTAATAATCCAATAATTGCATGAAAACCAAAAGGTGCCAACTGCCACACATTTAGAGAATGCTTGCTTTGCATATTCCAAGAAATCCCACCCAAATCTGCTGACAATAGGAAAACAGCAGGTTTAGAAAACTGCAAATCAATGTTGCCATCTGGACCTCCTTGATCCAAGAGTACATAATGTACTGCTGTCTGATATCACCTAGGCACACTAGCCCCTTCTCCAGTGCCATTTTTCCCTACTGAGTGGCAACTTGCCCTCTGCAAAGACTCCCTGCTATGCAAAACCTCACTGAGCGATTCTGTCAGAAATCAACCAATGCAGATTGTGTTTGCCACTGCCAACGTGTGGTCATCTATTTTTCCAGGATCAGCCCCCAAACCGTCAAATCAACTACAAACTGGTTCACACTCTCCACCCCACAAACACTGACTCCAGCATAATGGACATAACTGACACTGCTTCCAAGATTCTCAAACATAGTTGTGCAAATAATATACTTACTTCCAATTTATGGATTCCAAAATAATATTATCAGGCAAAGGAGACAAAAGAATTAAAAAGTTCACCTATATAACTCTTTCCTCCTTCACTTGACAATGGTGAGTATTAAAGGGGTAGAGAGGCCCGATGCCCACCAGGATCGAAAAGGACACTTCTCAAGAGAAGACATATGAGCAACCAAAAGATACATGAAAAAATGCTTAGCCTCACTAGTCATCAAATAAATGCAATAAAAACTATTCAACTTCTCATTAGCGCCGGTTCCACTCTGTCCTCCAATTTCTACCATATTTGCATCTCTGGTTTAAGAAAGCAAGCTTCTGCTTTTGGATCAACTATCCTAGGTGATCTTCCAAACGTAAAGGCTATAAAGGTCCTCATGTCCTTGCCTGTTTGGCATGGTTGCCTGTCATTGTCTTGCTGAATCACATACACGTTCCCTATGGTATATATGCCCTGGGTCCATGAAGTGTCAGTCAGAAAGTAATCGGTCAAAGGTGTTGATATGCACCTCTCACCAAAAAAAGTGTCCTGTTCACTGAGCCACTTAAATAGCACTGTGTGTCTCCCAACTCCTCCATACTTGCCTTGCAGCTGCCCATGTCTATACTTCTGCATTGAGGTTCATTGTATACATCGCCCCAAAATGAGGGCACAAATAACGGATTATCATGAATGTACTTCTACCAGAGAACTATGTGCCTTGCAGCTGCCCATGTCTATACTCTGTCTTTAGGTTCATTGTATACATGCCCCAAAATCAGGGCACAAATAAGGGAGATGAATGTACTTCTACCAGAGAACTACTTGCCTTGCAACTGCCTATGTCTATACTTCTGTCTTTAGGTTCATTGTATACATCGCCCCAAAATGAGGGCACAAATAAGGGAGCATAATGAATGTACTTCTACCAGCTACGGGGCGTTTGCGTGACACTTACAAGGACTTGGATACATACGAGCAAAGAAGCCAGGCCAAGTCAGAAAACTGGCCCACAGACACACCCACACACCCACACACACACACACGAGTTCACCCACATACACTTGAATATTCATGGGCAACAAATTGATCGGCACAAATGTGTAAAGTGCAGGGGTCAGAGGTCATTGGCTCTAGGCCATGCTGATTGGGTACTGCTCTATTGGGATGCGACCCAACACCCGGTGATGTCAGGGTGCCTGGAAACCAACTGCCAGTGCATGTGTGGAGGAGTTAAGAGACACACAGTGCTATCCGAGTGGCTCAGCGAACAGGATACTTTTCTTGGTGAGAGACGCATATCGGCAGCTCTGACCGATTACTTTCTGGTGAGTGTGGCCTCTCCCTTTCCTCCTGTGGCTTGAGGACATACGGTCATGGGTGGGCAACAGTGACCTCCCTTGGTTTCCAAGGCTCAATCTCAGCACTCACTGTGCAGCTACTCTGCGCTGACCACATGTACCATCATCTTAGTCATCTTCATGGCAATTCCCTGGGGGTGGGGGTGTGAATGTGCCCATGTGACAGGTAAGATATCTCAGGTCCAAAGGCAGGTCATTCAGCCAAAGAACCCAGGGTGAACCTAGGATGTGTTCTCAGCTCTGTCCTGTCCCAAGCTGAACTCAGACCTTGATCTCCGCAGTCTCCCTGCCTTCAGTTAAAGTCTGGCCTTAAAGCCAGATCCAGACAGGGAAGAGCCTATCCTGGAAGAGCCACATGACAGGGCCCTGTGAGTCGGGTGGAGGGTCATCCTTGTTCCTCATCTGTGCCCACAGAGCTTATTCTAAAGGTGGTTTCATGAACTCAGTCTGAGTTGCAGGCACTCATGACTACTGGGGGCCCCCCAGACAGGTGGCATCCCTTATCCAGATGTGGGGTGAGAGGCCTCTGCCCTGGGACAGTAAGGGACAATAACTGAGCCCCTTAGGAATGGCCTGTGGGTGACAGCATCCCTTGTGAGTCTGGGGCCTGAAAATAGTCACTCTCTCTCCACAGCTCCCCTCTATCCCCTCCTCTAGAGGCACCCCTCCCTTTGCCGCAGGTGTTGCCAAAAGGAATGAATGTCATGGGAGGTCTCCTGAAACAAGTTCTCAGGGTTGCATTTTCCTTCCTGGTGACTGGGACAAATGAAGCTCCTTCCTGTACTGACAGCTCACAACTCTGAACCTGCTAATTCTCCACCTGAGACTTGGTCTCCATAAGCACAGAGGCTGCTTTGGAGGCAACACATCCTTTTCCCACAACAAACCCCACAGACTCAGCAGGTGGGATCTTTAAGTGAATCCAGTGGTCACAGGGAGTTACAATTAAAGCAGAACTGGCTAGTCATTGGGTTTCTTGTTTTCCACAGGAAACTGGGCAGCTTCATACCTTCTGAAAAACTGAGGAAGGCTCGCTCCATAAAGACCTCGGGTGCCTGAAACTGGGTGGTGTCCAGGTGCTGGAAGAGCCCATCATGAGACCTTTCCCACTGGTGGGGTGGATGCCATAATTCCTGCTGGGCAGGTGTGTCGTTGTCTCAAGGGTTTGGGGCTCAATGAAGGTCTCGCTGTCCAGATGCCCCCAGGCATCTCCGCCAAACTTTTTCCACAGCCTAAGAAGAAAGTAAAAAAGAGAACAAAGGTCAAATCAGAGCCAGAGTAGCAGGAGAGATCACAGTCCCAAGACCAGACCAAATGGGGTGAAGGGAATCACTGGATAAAAAGATATGGTCAAGTGTAGGTTCAAGGAATAGCAGAGGAATACTGGAAGGATAGATCCATTGAGGTCCATGGCTGGCAAGGGGACTGGAACCTACCTCACCATAAGTGCACTGGGAGTGCACAGCCCACAGTCCCTGGACCCAACCTGAGGACACACACACTGATGGATGGAGGTAGGGGCACAGCCCCATACTTTGGGGAGACATCTGAGCACAGGATGCTCTCAGCTCCCACGGAGTATGAAGCCTCAAGACCAGAAGGGAATCCTCTCAGTGCAGCCAAAACCCCTTTGCCCCAGCAGAGGCCTTGCCATCTCTGAGTGTCTTCTGGGTTATGGGCGCAGGGAAACCATGTCCTCCTTTCCCAGTGCCTTCCAAGTGGAGACTGACAAAAATGAGGACAGCTGGCATTCCCAGGATGCACTCAAGGAGGGAGACAGTTTCCGCGCTGGGTCCTCAGCTCTTTTTTGGTTACCTTACAGCAAGATGAAGCGGCCCTGCATCAGCACCTCGGGGGGAAAATACAAGAGGCTGTCCCTTTGACAAAAAAGGAGATCGATCCAGGGACTGGCGATGTGGCCAGTGGCCCCTGAAGCAGAAAACAGCAGTCAGTGAGCATGGGTGGATGTCAGGGTGAATAACACACCACTCTAAGGGGAGGTGGGCACGCATCTTGCAGGAACCCACACCAAGAATCTGTGCCTACAAGGATTTTTTTTTCAATGCCACCATGAAGGACTGCAGTCTTGCCTCGGGAGTCAGTCTGGTGGTGCCAGGAACTCGCCTGGACTCTGGGGCCAGCTGATGACTGCATATCTTTGTCCTGGTGTCACCAGGCCAGGCCACTGGGTCCGATTTGGTCAGAGGTTCCATCACCAGGGTCTGCCCATCCCTGATTCCTTCTAGGTCTGTTGCTCCTGGGGCCTGAGTGAATGACCCAGGACCAAGTGTCACTCTTGGAATCCTCTGGCTCCTCTCAATTGTGTCTCCTTTACAGAAACCACAAACAAACAAAGCAGAGACATGGCAAAAACTTTTCCCAGATTGGGATGAGTATACAAACAGCAAAAAGGTAACATGAGAATCCCTGCCACCACTCTTGGGAGAGTTAGGGGATAGGAGCCCAAGGCTGTCACCAGGCACCGTCATCTGTCAGACAGAGGAGAGGACCGAGTCCTCGTACACACGACAGCAGGCCTGTCCCCAGCCTTCCCAGACCCTCCCCTTCCTGGGCCAGAATATAATGCCAAGGCCTGGGCCAGCCCAAGGTCAGGGGAAGCAATACCTCCTGGTTACTTAAACAATAGATCCAGATCTGAGTCCACAATCCTGAGCCCTTGTCCACTCCATTGTCATGGGAGGGGAGCTTCGGTCTTACAGAGACCCATCATAACTCAAGAAACCACAGACTCAAAGTCTGGGAACTTCCAGTTTTCCACAAGATCCTATCTCTCCAGGGTAACCCAGCACCCTGTCTCACCAGATCATTCTTCTGTCCACAGATGTCACAGAGAATATTCGCAGCATCCCCTGGCAGGTGGGGGACAGGCCTGCTCCCTCCTTCTCAACCTTGAGGAAGTCAGGTCAGACAACAGTGGACTGTACCAGATACAGCCCTTCCACACCATCCCGCTACAAGACAATCCGGGCTGGCTGTGTCAGGAGCCTAGGTCTCCAGCCAAAAGGGTCTCCATCCCAGGGCGGGGTCCATCCCAAATCCTGAACACAGGCAATGACGGGGTTCCCGAAGATGAAATGGATGCTGCTGACGATCCCTGCCTTCAGAATCAAGCCAGGAACGGAGATTTCTACAGGTTTAAGCATACCATCTGTGCAGAAGCACTCTGTGAGGACTGCTGTGTGTGCCCGTGAATTTTCTGTGTTCTGAGGCTGCTTCCTCCTCTTGTCCTTGGCCTACAGATGCTGAAGGAGCAGGGCAGGAGGACCTCACCACACACCGAGAAGATTCGCCTGGCTGTGAGCCATACTCTAACCGATCCTCTGGAGTACTATGTCATGTAAGGCCTGTCGGAGACTAGAGGGTACCCAGGGAGAGGGTGGAGTCCCGAAACGTGGGCTCCAAAGGGGTATGGGGAGGTCCCACAGCAGAGCCAAGTCCCCCACAAGACGGGTGATAGAGTGAGCAAAGGCTCTGCAGGACGAGGAAGCCGAAGCACAAGGGACTGAGCACCTACACACTTCTGAGCCCTGGGCCAGGCTGGGGCTGCTGAGGCCAGAACGCAGGGGGCTCTCAAGGGGACACCCAGCAGCCCGCAACATTATGCCGCATGGTAGAAAGTGTTCTCAAGGACCAGCCACAACCCAGGGCAGGGACCCACAGAGGGCACCCAGATCATGAGCTCAGGTCTTTCCCAGGTATCACTGATGCAACACCCACCCCAAGCTGGGGAGGAAGGACAGGGGGCTGTGGGAGCTCTCCTCCTGGGCTGCAGTGAATTCAAAATGGCAACCATCGTGGAGGACGGTGGAGCTGCTGCGCACAAGGCCAAAAGCCCTCCAACTTCACAGAGCCATACTGTCTCACATATTCTCATGCTGATCTCAACACTGATGTCCACATGCAGCCTGCAAGGCACACTTGCTCCTGAACTTCTCCTGGATTCCTCAGCACTAAAACCAGGAGGCCACTGGTATGCCCTTTCACACGGGCATGGTTAAAGAAGGAACAGAGCACTCTCACAACACAAGACATTCCCTGAGAAAGGAGACCACAACTTTGACCCCGCAGGGATGTGCCTGGCTGTAAGACAAGGTTGGCTGAGACAAGGAAACCAGATCTGTAAGTTCACCTCCATAGAACTCAAAATCCAGGCCCATTCTACTCAGCGACAACCCATAGGCACCCTCAATGATTCTGGACTGCCAGGGGCTCATAGGATTGGGAAAGGGTGGCTACAAAGAGTACACTCTGGAGACTTAAATAGCAAAGAAGTCGCTTCTTGAGGTGCTAGCATGTGGACACAGAACTTCACCAATGGGTTCAAAAACACACAACATCATGTACAAAGTCTAGTCCGCCCTGAGTACAAATTCAATTTTTAAAAACTACCTGACTGAACAAAATGACACCAGAGATCTTTCAATTTCACTGCCTGAAGATTTTACCAGAACATAATCTAAAACACACATGAACCAAAGAGGTCACTGCTCATTGGGTGGATCCTCTTCTCCTAACTACCTCTCAGGATTTGGGAGACAAAACCAAATGGACATCGTCCATAAGAAACCCCTCTTCTCTTTCCTGTGAAGCAAGAGTTGACCTTCGTGTTGGTGGCCTATTCTGTCTACAACCCAGTGAGGATTTTGGGCCTTGACACCTTAGGAACATTCTCATATTGTCAGGGGTGGGTTCTTTGTGGTCTATGGTGGCTTTTAAGCCCATTCACTGTGAATGACCCAGCAGGATGACCTATGTAGTGTCTAGCTCACTGCCTTCACGATGTCACCTTAGCAGTGTGGTCGCTCATTCAAAACTGACATAGCAATGGGTTGAGATCTGACCTGTACCTGCCCACACATCTCAGAGGGAGACCTGACACCTGCTCCTTGGGGCTGCCACAAATACCGTGAGCCTGGAGGGATTGCAGGGCGCATCTCTTGGAAGAAATTTTGACCCAATGGTGAAGTGCCTGATACATAATGTCTCTGTCATCGAGTGAGACTGGATCTTCAAGAAGCTATGTTCTTCACCAGAACCTCGACAGGGGTCAAGGTGAACTTCACCACAAATGTCTGACAGTATAGGAGATGGGGAGAGGCTCGTGAGGGGCGTGTCCCTGCACAGGTCCAAAGTTTTGTTCCCTTCTCAGTAGAGAGCTTCTGCTCAGAATCCACATAGGGGGCAGCTGCCCCCAGAGGGGCTAGACCTAGAAATTCTCCCATGCCTGGCACCCTATGTGGTGCCTGGGGACCCTGTGCGTGGCAGTCAGGGCCCGCGACTGACCCTCAGTGGGGTCATATCCTGGTTTGGAGCTATGGCCCTGTGGGAGAGCCACCCAGTACTAGGGGCTGTCACTCACCTAAAGGAAGCACCCAGGGGAGATGGCAATGAAACGGGGCAACTGGTCCGGTCACATCTGCCAGAGTTTTGACCCAGGACTATAGGCAGGATGCATAACCCTTGGATGAGTGCATGAGGTGGGAAGCCTCCTCCCAGAATGAACCCTAGAAAAAAGTGCACAAGTTCAAGACTGTATATACCCTTTGCTATGGGATCACTGGCTTGCAAAAGGATCATTTGTGTTAGACAAGTGAGTCATAGACAGACACGGACGATTCCAGGGACCCACATCTGTGTGACTCAGCAGGGTTCACACGGGCTTGGTGCAGAGACTGACCACATCTCCTTTTCTCACAGCCAAGCCTAGGCGCATGTCCCAAGCACTAAGGCATCTGTGTGATTTCTCAGGTATAGAGACAGTTCCTGAGAGGGATGGGATGGCCCTCCCTGACCTACCAAGGTGGTCTCCCCCAGCAGCCAAAGGTAATGGCCCTCAGTAGAAACAAGAGCCTGATGCTTTCACGCCTTTGCCTGGTTGGGCTTTCCTGAGGCCAAGGCCCACTGG